>NC_139221.1:288705787-288914589 GCF_055691185.1 Crinia signifera
CCTTCCAGCACCCCAGGAAGGTGGGCAATTCTCCCGCAGCCCCCGCACCCACTGCACCAAAAACCAGGATTTGCAGGTCTGTGGCGAGGGGGCGAGCTAAAATTATAATAATTGTGGCATTTTAGCCCCTCCCCCAATCCGCAGACCTGCGAATTGCCATGTTCGACTGTCAGGGGGTGGGGCTTAGTGACATAAGCAATCCCCCCCCCCCCACACACACACACATACACACAATTACTATCTGGTCTCGACACCGGATTTCTCCAGTAGAGGAGAGAAAGAAAGTATGTTCTTAACCCTTTGAGTGGCAACGTCTCTCTGTGAGTGTTGGTGCACGCAATCTGGTCGCGGTTAGCATCCGAACTTGATCTAATCGCAACCTGTATCCAGGTGAATGGATCTTTGGTACTCTTTACTTAGCACGGCGCCCATCGCGGGCATTGAATGCACTAAAAAATCGGGTGCGACGCGATGCCCGCGATTTCCCATAGGGAACAATGTTAAATGTCTCAATTGACCCGATTTTCCTGTTCAATGCCTCAATTGACCCGATTTTTCCATAGGAAACAATGTTAAATGGCCCACAGAGGCCAAATAGGCACCCTGAAGTGTGAAATGGCCCCCACAATTGTTAACGCCACCCCACGATCAACGTGAACCCGAAGCGTGGCGAGCGCAGCGGTACGCGTCCTACGACCTTTTCATACCCCCACTATCCACGTTGGCGTGGAGTTGAGAATAGAATAGTGTGGCGAGCCACCGAGCCCGAAGCGTGGCGAGGGGACGCGGATACTTGTGAAGCCCGCGAAGAGACGTGTTTACCTGTGAAGGTATCCGCGTCCCCTTGCGGGGCTCACTGCGCTCGCCACGCTTCGGGCTCGGTGGCTCGCTGCACTCGCCACACTATTCTATTCTCAACTCCACGCCGACGTGGATAGTGGGGGTATGAAAAGGTCGTAGGACACGTACCGCCGCCCCTCGCGGGCTCGCTGCGCTCGCCACGCTTCGGGTTGACGTTGATCGTGGGGTGGCGTTAACAATTGTGGGGGCCATTTCACACTTCAGGGTGCCTATTTGGCCTCTGTGGGCCATTTAACATTGTTTCCTATGGAAAAATCGGGTCAATTGAGGCATTTAACATTGTTCCTATGGGAAATCGCAGGCATCGCGTCGGTCGCGTCGCACCCGATTTTTAGTGCATTCAATGCCCGCGATTTTTTTACCTGCGATGCCCACGATCAAAATCGTGGGCGCCGTGCTAGGTAAAGAGTACCGGATCTTTTACAGAAGATAATAGGTAAAAAGAGTGAAATTGTGCTTGTGGACGTGAGGTACGAGGTGAGATAATACTGTATATCTGTGAAATATTTCATGTACTGTAACATGTACAATTAATCAAAAACAAATAATAAATAATAAAAATCAAAAATCTATTAAAATAATAGTATAAAAACACTGAATATACATATACATTTAAACATTTAAATACAATAGGCCATTATTCATTTTTAGTTGTAAAAGGCTTTAAGCTGGATAATAGGTTAGTCCCCATTTGAATTTCGGTATTTCACCTTTAATTTAAATCTTCTGCTCTGCTCAGTCTCGCAGGAGAAATAGGAGTAAAAAAAAAATATATATATATATATATATATATATATATTTTTTTTTTTTTTTTGAGGTGAGCTCACCTGTGTCAATTGCCCGTGGGTGGAGGAAATATCAAACTCGCTTGATACTGGGAGTGACCGCCTTAGGGACCTCTTAGTTGGAGGATGGCCCCGTTTTTTCGTCCTAGATGGCTCACCCACTGAGTGTTAGCAGACGTGGACTCTCCTCCTTTGTCCAATGTTCCCGAATGGGCTAGTCAAGCATTTATCTGTTCAAATGACTATGTTATGGTGCCCACGGAGACCTAGGGTACTACCGCTGGTGATAAATGCAGGAGGTCAGGCGTGAGCCCGCAGCCGGGACCGCCGGTTAGGACGGCCACAGCGGATGCTACTCTAACTCTGTTGAGCCCCTGAGGCAGATGGTAAACCCCTGCAGAGCTAGGCTTCACCTGTGGCCGCCGCGTCCGAAGGAGCGAGTTAGGCCCGCTCCAACCCCGATGCAGCTAGGTCTTATGTTATGGACAAAGGGTAGACAATCGCCACAGGGTACTCAAAAGGACTGCTAACTACTGGGCCTAGTTGGGAGATAAGCCCCTGGCTGCCGGCACCTGGCCAAACCGGGAAGCGACCGAGTCGCAGACACAAGTGGGCCAGAGGAGGAGTCCCCAGCAGAAGCACAACAGGGAGGTCGACTCCTCAAAACACAGAAGACCAACCGGAAGGTACCCTGCCTAAAGTATCCTAATAGGAGGTACAGATGTAGAGACCCGGGGGGATGAATACTACAGCACCCATGGAGGGGTACGGCCACGGCGGGCCACGAGAATATGCTGGACAATGGATGCTGAGCCCACGGAGGGACTAGACCACGGCGGGCCACCGACTTCAAGAGAAAGAGACCCAGGCTCCACAGGAGCACTTACGTGACCCACGAGAGATGGAAGCTGAGGGCCGACCGTAAGCGCCCACTGAGGCTGGATCCAGGAAGAACAAGGACACCGGAGCTCTGGATACTGATGAGCCGGCTACTGGAAGGCTGACAAGGAAAACCGGCACACAGGAGGAGTGACAATGACAACAGGGACAGTGGAGATGGGACAATGACAACAATGATCACTGGGCACAGGATGGAACGCTCCAAGACCTAGGGAGCCTAGGGGACCGGGTAAGTGAACAGGGCACAGAGCAATAAACTCTGGGCACCTAAGTCTATAACCGGCGTCTGTGCCCAGCAGACGCCGGCTATTTATTTAAAACTCGCGCCGCCTGACTGACGTCAGGCGCGCGCGCTTGCGTCCGAAAGACGGGCGCTCTGGGACGTTGCCTAGCAACGTCCCGACGCCTAGTACCAGAGCGAGGCCTGGAACGCTGCCCGGCAGCGTCCACGGCCGCCTCGCTCTGACTGACATCCGCCGTCCGTCCGGGTGTACTGTAGCCCGGACGGCGGCATGTAACAGACTATCCAAGCGCCTATACACCGTTTGCTGTCTTTTTGGCTCTTTTACAGATCCTACCTGCAGCAGGTATGATCTGTAAAACGTCCCCCGGGGCCGCGCATCAGATTGGAATCGGATCTGATTGGCTGCAAAACATGCCCAATCTACATACAATCGGTTGAGAGTGTATCTAAATTGGGTGAATTGGGGCCAAATCGTTAGTGCATTAGTGTAATGATCTGAGCAACTTTGATTAGATCCAAATTCTAATTACTAGAGGACTGAGTCATGTCATTTCTGAAAAGGTAGGTCTTGTTGGCTGCTCCTAGTTCAGTGGTTAGTACCCTCCAAAATGATCCAAGTAAGGACAACCAGAAAACTGGCAACAGGTTCATAGTTGCCCAAGGCTCATTGATATGTGTGGAGAGGGAAGGCTATCCTACCGTGTCCAGCCCACATCTTGCTTGTGATAGTGGCACTTGCTGTGTAGCCACAGACTGGTCAGTGTCCATTCTGACCAGTTCCCACCACAAAAAGCTCCAACAATGGACATTTGTTTCACAGTCTAGCTGCTTTCTCAAGGTTAAGATAAAATGAATGGTCATACCAGAAGTAGTTATTACAAAACATCAGCATGATACCTTCTGTGCACTGTTGGGGGTACTTGAGGACCAGGGTTGGGAACCACTGGTGTAGAGCGATGTTACATCAGCCATAATTAATCAATATCCCTCCTCCCATTTTAATTCAGAGAGGTTCTTTAACACAGAAATAGTATCTTTTAGATACAAAGTAGTTTTCTGTACTACGGCTGGAGAAGCGAGTCAATGTAATGTGAAAGATTGTGCCCGCAACAATAGGGCAGCCCGGTGGTTTCTCACAACATTTATGTATTTTGGGTAGGGCATACAGAATTGGGATCAATGGAACTTCATTATGGGTATATTGTTTAACCTCTTCATGTATACTCCCCTTTGAGACATAAAGTGCCAAAATGGTTTCTAATTTTTTTGTTAATAGTTTCTAATCTGTTTCCCCTTATTTTTTGTATGTCTGTTTCTCTGCAAGTTGCTTTGTTATTTCGGCATTGTAATCAGCCACATTCGAAATGACCACACCTCTGCCCTTATTAGCTGGCTTAATGACCACTTTGGGCCTTATTTTGGTTCATTCTTTCTGACAAAATCCTTCTTAGATGGACAAAACCATGTGCACTGCAGGGGGGCAGATGTAACATGTGCAGAGAGAATTAGATTTGGGTGAGTAATTTTGTTTCTGTGCAGGGAAAATACTGACTGCTTTATTTTTACACTGCAATATAGATCTCACTTTGAAGTAAAACCCCACCCAAATCTAATTCTCTCTGCACATGTTACATCTGCCCCACCTGCAGTGCACATGGTTTTGCCCATCTAAGAAGGATTTTGTCAGAAAGAATGAACCAAAATAAGGCCCCTTTATGAGCCCCATCTCTCAGAGACTTCATGTCAGCTCTTTGTTCTTTAGTTAAGTTAACTTGTTTGACTAGTTTTAATTTAAATCTCTCAAGGTCATCTTTTACCAACCGTTTGAGGGCTTCGATAAAGCAGCCTTTCTTGTGTACAGGATAAAAAGAAGACTTTTTTTAAACACTGAGAAGAATCCTGTCGGTTCTTCTGTATTTTATCCTCAAAAAGCTCTTTTTAATGTGATTCTCCTAATAAGTTTGTTAAGATCCGCAAACATCTCACATTTATCACAACGATGTAGGTGCAAATGAGGGACCACATTATAATACTCTCCTCAGCTTCTGTAAGAAGATGGGAGCGTAAATTTAAAATCTTTTTTTTTGAGTGTTCCTCATTCATCACCATTCCTGGCTCACTTTGGGAACCCACAGGTCCCTTTTTTATAGGGTTTACCCTTGTTTGGCTTACCACCCCTTCTGTCCCTAGGTCTTTTTATCGGGCGTTCCTAGGATTACACACGTTGTTTATGTTATTTCTCTCTCACTCCCTGTCTCTCCCTAACACCCTGTCTCATTCCCTATCTCTCTTCTTTTCTCTCCGTGACACCCTCACTCCCTATAAATCTCACTGACATCCTCTCTCATTCTCTCACTCCATCTCTCCCCTCTTCTCTCCCTGACACCCTCTCTCACCTTCTCTCACTTCTTCCTCTGCCCTCTTTGTCTCTCACTCCCCTCACTCTTTATTCTTCACCCCACCCCCCAGGGGCATTGCAATGTTTGTATGTGGGGAGGGCATTGAAGATTTTGCTATGGGGCCCTCAAAGTGCTAGTTACACCCCTGTGAGCTGCGCTATAGAGCCCACCTCTGAACCTACCCCCGAATGCAGTAATGTATTGATTATTATATTGCTAGTAGATTTTATCCCAACAGTAACTTACTAGTTTATCTGAATCAATACCGCATATTTTGCCCTGATATCACAGTTTCTGGCGTTCTGCTCACCTTGAGCCGACTAATGCAAGCTTGTGTTTTTGCTGAGAGAAATAAAATGAAACGTCAGTGTATTATTCTATTTTCCACCTTTTTAAATGGATTACTCAGTTTTGAAGCAACATCAGAAATATGTTTGGACACTACAGTTCTGGATATGTGCCCAGTATAAATATTAGTCTGTTGTCATTGTGTAGGCACAAGCCATATGCCTGCAGCAACTGCTTAGCAGAATGGCCTTCGTTTTCTACATTTAATAACTGGAAAATGCTGTGTTCATTGTCTGGGAAAGCGGGATCTCTACTGTTGGACCATACTTTCAATGTTAGAACCATGACATCTGGACCAGTCTGTCAAGGCAGTATTGACCAAATGCAGTCTTCAAAGCACCCCAACGCTCCAGGTTTTAGGGATATCCATGATTAAGCACAGGATACATTATTTATAGTACCTTAGTCAGTTTGATTATACCATTTGTGGACAAGCAAGGATGTCCCTAAAAATCAGACAGTTCAGACCGTTCCTTGATGACCATATTTGGGAACCACTGCACCAAGAATTCCCCACCAATTTGAAAACTGGCAACCATGGTGGCTACAGAACCTCTCTCTCTCTTCCAAGTCATCCCTGTGACCAACTCTTTTAGTGATACATTTTGACCAGCCTGATTGCCGTATTCCCCAGTTGTAGTAGAAGTCAACCTATAGTCATCGTCACATTCAAAATACTTCACATGAGGTTTTCAGAAAGCTGTGGAGATGCAAAAAGGTAATGTCCTCATGTTTAGGTTTACCATCATTTCTAAATGTAAGGAACTTAACAAGCTTTGAAGCGGGAGTAAAGGAGACTGGGAAATTCTGAAAACATAAATGTCCTTCTCTTGGTTCTCGCTGATAAGGTGGATGACTCACTTGATTGTGCTTCTTATATACAGAAGGAGACGATGGGGGAAATTTACTAAAGGAAATTTGTAAAAAATAGGTGTATTTGTATCCAGAAATACACTTATTTTTGACATTTACTATCCCGAAAATACGGCAATTCGTAGTCGTATTGATGTGCTATCAATACGAATACGAATTGCCGTATTTTCGGGATAGAAAATGTCAAAAATAAGTGTATTTCTGGATACAAATACACCTATTTTTTACAAATTTCCTTTAGTAAATTTCCCCCGATTATATCAAACCCTTGACAGAAGAATAGGAGAATTTGCTCATATTAAGCAGTCTGCTTTTAACTTCCATTTTATAGACTCTGCTAGATAAATAAACCAAAACAAGGGGCTAAATATGATAGGCTGCCGGAGTTTGTCTGAGAATGGGCGTATTTTAAAAACAGCAATCCTTCCCAAGGCAAAACCAGGTTGGCCTTGACTTCTAAATGATTGCCGCTTTAAAGATACGGCCATTCTCGGACAAATTCCTGCACCTCACACATATTACTCTTACCCCAATGTGTCTGATAATCAGGGTTTTTCTATTCATTCAAGTTGAATCTCAGTTTGCATGAAAACTGCATGTAGTGTTTTGTTCTTTAAAATAAAAGTTTGTGGATCAGCTTACAGACAAGTTCTACAGATAGAGCCCCTCTCTTTCATTGCCGGCGCTCGCCAGAACTTCCCCACTGGTGAGCACTGGCGGAGAGGGACTCTATCAGACTGGGACGCGCGTGCGTCTCACACGCACATGCGTCCCAGTCACTCGGCAGCTGGGCGGAGAGGCGCTTCAGGGAGACGGGCAGGGTTAGGGGTTCGGGTGGCAGTGTGGACCAGCCATGGGGACCAGGGAGGCGGCGGACGGCGGCTGGAAGCTCAGTCAGAACGGGGCGTTCGAGAGTCTCATGCGCGCACACGCCCCCTTCCAAAGCCTGGCGGGGCCTGGCAGCTAGCAGGGGCTAGCGATAGAAACATGAGACCGGCTCCATCTTTATGTCAACACCACAAGGTCAACATTGGCAAAAGGTCATCATGCACAAGGTCGACAGTGACAAAAGTTTGACCCAAGCAAAAAGTTGACATGGAAAGGCTGACACAAAATGTCGACATGAGTTGTTTACCTGATGACCTGAGCACATGGAACCCCAATTAGTGTAGTGCGTACCATTGCCTGGCTTACTTCTCCTGTTACGTTCATGCTTGGTGCCTCGCTGACACACTTTACTGTTTCCAAGCGCAGTCCATGTGAATGGTAAAGGATAAAAAGTCCCCAAAAAATGGTGTCAACCAATGTCGTGTCGGCCTTTTGCGTGTGGTGGCCTGTTGTCAGTGTCGACATTGTGCATGTCGACCTTATGTTAATGTCGACCTTGTGCATGTCAACATTGTATGTCAGTCATAAAAAAAGTATAAATGTACTGATAATGTGTACTGGCCATCATAACATTGTCTATTGGTTGGAAAAAAACCTATTAATAAAAATAAATGAGTTTCAAATCTCCTTTTTTAATTTAATTTATTTATTTATTTGCTTCATTATTTCTAACAAAATGTATTTGAGATATTTTGTTACCTTGTCACCTGGACCCTCTAATTATAATAAAACATAGAAATAAAGAAGGGTTTGCCACAAATAGGAAAATAACTATAAAATGACCAACAATACCAGCAATGACTAAACGCAAACCTCTTTCATTTAAAATATAGGAATTCCATCGCATGGCTGTTCTGTCCAATATAGTATGTTGACTTGCCACTGTAACAAAGCTTAGAATATGAGAGAAAATCAACTGCTGCTGTAGTTCCCAATGGTGGCAGCGCGCCTACACAAGCCCTAAATCTGCGGTCATATTCTGGAAAATGTGAGATCAGTCTAAATCGTGGCGACATGGTGTTGGGTGGTCATGGTCCTGACAACGGAGGTGTATCTATGCTGTTCTCACTGTGGCTGCGTGACATCACACACAGCCACTGTGAGACAAAACATGGCAGCACAGCCCCAGCCTTTGCAATTAGTCTATGCATTCACATTGCCAGGGTGGGACGCCGCATGCTGGAGGCCTTGTCCTGTGCTTGGTGGCCCCACATATGCTAGGGAAAGCAGTTGTAGTTTTGTAGGTTTTTTTTGAACCTCAAAAAATGGAAACAGAATCATTTACAACTGAGCAGAAGGGATGATGTGACAGATATGTAGGGTACCAGCTGCTGATGTATTGAAGCTTTATGGACACTTGTTTTGGTATTAGCAGGGACTCTGTGGGCTTGTGTGATAGATAGTTCACAGAGTAAAATGTCACCAGAGCCAACAACTGTCAAATGTATTATTAATTAAATAAAAAAAGGTGACCTCTGTCAGTAATATCAATAAGAGAAACGTATTGTATGTAACACCTTGCTATTCATTTTTCTGATATTAAGGGGCAACTTCATCACATTACGCATCATCAGATGCAAATTTGAAGTGATAATGTTGGCCATATTTGCGATGAGATAATTGATTACATCGCTGAGATGTATTATCTATTGCATTCAGGGACAGAGCTTGCGAGGTATGCACCCACCTTCCCACCACGATGACCACACGTCCGTGTGCTTGATCCCCACACACCACCTGATTATACTAACAGGGCATCGCAGATCAGAGCTCCTGGAGGGCTCCCGTTCATCGGGGCTCAGTGCTTCTGTGACCGCTGATCCTCTAAAGTAAGTTGCCGCTTTTTAAGTTTTTACTGCACCGGGGATCACAGAAGCAGTGCATAGCCACAATGATCAGCAGCTGTTATCGGAGCATATTAACTAAATACACACAGACATCAGGCCCACTGCAAGCAAGGGGCGATTGTCATACCAATATAATGTTATGTTGGCCCTGTGGGTCAGTAACTGCTCTTATCCAGCAAACCATACCAGGCGACCTGCCATGTGGTTTCATTAAGAGACCGCTCTAAATAAAATGGGAAAAAGCCACTTGTACTGAATCAGGTTTTGAAAATGAGTCAATTTGCTACTTCCTGCGCTACTGATGGCATAATTCTACAGGCCACTAGGATTAGTTGTTTTAATTGTAATAATGGAGTCTAACATGGATGATTTGCTGATGGCTTAGTTGAAGGTCTTGGTGAGCTTGATATAGAACTGTTCCTTGAAATCCTTTGGCAGGAGATGAGTGTATAACATTTCCAAGTAGGTGAAGAGATCAGAAGTTCAACAGACCTGTGTGTCGTTCCTGATTCTAATATGATTTTCCCTTGGAGACATCCTCAAGGTCTTTCTTTTGATTGAGGGGCAGCTCAGTGTCAGCTCTGACGTCTGTCATCTCTTGGTTTTATCAGTTCCTGGAATTACCCAAGGCCATGTGTTTTGCATTGCAGAGCATTTGTGCAGGGAGCTTATTGATTGAATCTTTGCTTTAAGCTCTTTATCAGTAGGCCTGATCTCTATATGAAGTGCAGCCTTAAGTTCTTGCAAGAAGGCTCCATATTCAAGTCTCCTTGTGAGATGTGTCTTCTGCTTTATCTTCAACGTGGGGGAAGTCCTTGGCGATATCCTTTTGCCGGTGTGGTTGAGAAGGAGCTTTTGGAAAGTGTATGTTGCATGGCCAGAAGAGAACTTGTGCTTTCGTTGTAACGTATTGTGTTAAGAGAAGGGAATTTAAGTAAATCTTGTAAGTCGTTGTTCTCTAGAGCAGATATTAATGAAATGATTATTCTCTCTGAGTGCTTTCTTCTGTGGAAGACAAGTACCAGGTAGACTGGCTAGGGAGGTACACCTTCTGTGGACAGGCGTTTCACTACTCCAGCCCCTTCACTTCTGAAGCATCTTCTCATTGCAAAGACAATGGGTGGAATGTAACAGAGGGGCGATTCAGACTTGACAGCAGGTCTGCAATCTTTTGCAGCCCTGCGATCGGTTAGTCCCCTCCCCTCCTGTGTGGGAACCCGCCTCTGTGCACAGCTGTAGATGGCATCGCAGCCATGTAAAGTGGGGTCATTCCTTTCATAATCACTCATCATCGAAAGGTGAAATCCCCCCCTCCATGTGCAGTGCTGAGTAAGCCAAGACTTAGTTGGCGCTGCAATGGCCATGGGGATATTAGGGCCACTGGGGTTCCGCCCACAAATTCCGTCCGGCTATCAATCAGCCAGCCTACGGCCTGCGATCACAGGCCGTTGCTGTCTGTGGCTGCACAGAGGGCTTGCACATGCGCACTGTTGACCATGGGCAAAAAACGGTCCTCCGATAATTGCAAGGGCTGCCAATTTCTACGATCAGGGCTGAATCGGCCCTTAGAGTGCGAGAACCTGTCCTTGTGTTTCCCTCCTATGTCCCTATAGATTGTAAGCTTGCAGCAGGGCCCTCCTACCTCCATGTCTGTCTGTTGTTACCCAGTGTGTTTTATCACTGTCTACTATTGTAAAAGCGCAACGGAATCTGCTGCGCTATATAAGAAACTGTAAATAAATAAATAAATGTGCTTTTGTGTTAAAGTGCAGTACATGCTGGAAGCCAGAAGAGGGAGACATATTTGTATTTTTGTTTGCTATTTATCAACCCTTCATTATTTCTGCTTCCACCCAAAGGTTCTCTTTCATAAATAGCAAGATGAAAATCCCTTTTAATCTAATAATGAATAAAAAAGCAACATTTATGAGACAAAAACACTTCTATATCAGAGAGACAAGTCAAAGTGTATTATTGAACCAAGAGTTCATTACACTCAAAACTAAGTACTTCCACGTTCTCACAAAGAAGATTAATGGCCCAGAATTAATAACCCTTCTTTTGAGTCAATAATGACAAGAGTTTTCTGCCGAGAAGTCATAATATGAATGTATAATTATGGTGAATGCTACGCTCCTACAGTAGTGATAAGGAAAGTCTTATAGATTTAATAAAATATGTTTTGGCCAAGCCTGTATTTTAATTTCCTTTTAATTGCAGGATAATAAACCTACATCATCCTCTTATTCAACAACTGCATGAGAACAAGAATGACATACTGTGCATCATAAAAGAGAAGATAGTCACCACACAGACATGCAGCATTTCCGAGCACACACAGACCGAGGAGAAGTTTGGCGGTAATCTTGGAGTTAATGCAAAGTCTGTGAAGGTAAGGAGGGATTTCCACCATAAGTGTTGTGTTTATATTGGGTTGAACAAAAATGATTCTCTTGAAATTACTTGTGCCAGCCAAACCTGTAGGCAATATAGGATTATTTGAACAGTTTGTGGAACTGGTTGGAAACGGTTTGCTCTGCAATTTAAATTTAATTTGAAAAGTGAAGTAGTGTATGCAGATTTGTGTTTTGTAAATCATGCCACTGCAATCTAGGTTTTAAGGATATCCAGATGCACAGGTGACTTGATTAGTAATATGATTCATACTTACCTACTTTTATGGTCTCTCCGGGAGAAGCATTGCACAATCCTTTTGAAGACGGGTCTTGGCGGTCTCATCCTAAATCCCACTCTATCCCAGCAAAATGCCATGATTTGTGATCTCTAATGAAAAGATCTCCAGAACATGGCGTCTGTTTTACAAATTTCATGGCACCTGTGTCACATTTCCAGTGATATCTGTGGCACAATTCTCCAGAAACATGGCGCCTGTGTCACATTTCCAGTGATATATGTGGCGCAGGTCTCCAGAAACATGGTGCCTGTGTCACATTTCCAGTGATATCTGTGGCACAGTTCTCCAGAAACATGGCACCTTTGTCACATTTCCAGTGATATCTGTGGCATAATTCTCCAGAAACATGGCACCTGTGTCACATTTCCAGTGATACCTGTGGCACAGTTCTCCAGAAACATGGCACCTGTGTCACATTTCCAGTGATATCTGTGGCGCAGTTCTCCAGAAACATGTTGCCTTTGTCACATTTCCAGTGATATCTGTGGCGCAGTTCTCCAGAAACATTGCACCTGTGTCACATTTCCAGTGATATCTGTGGCACAGATCTCCAGAAACATGGCACCTGTGTCACATTTCCAGTGATATCTGTGGCACAGATCTCTAGAAACATGGCACCTGTGTCACATTTCCAGTGATATCTGTGGCAAAGATCTCTGGAATCATTGCACCTGTGTCACATTTCCAGTGATATCTGTGGCACAGTTCTCCAGGAACATGGCACCTGTGTCACATTTCCAGTGATATCTGTGGCAAAGATCTCTGGAATCATTGCACCTGTGTCACATTTCCAGTGATATCTGTGGCACAGTTCTCCAGAAACATGGCGTCTGTGTCACATTTCCAGTGATATCTGTGACACAGTTCTCCAGAAACATGGCACCTGTGTCACATTGCCAGTGATATCTGTGGCAAACATCTCTGGAAACATGGCACCTGTGTCACATTTCCAGTGATATCTGTGACACAGATCTCCAGAAACATGGCGCCTGTGTCACATTTCCAGTGATATATGTGGCGCAGGTCTCCAGAAACATTGCACCTGTGTCACATTTCCAGTGATATCTGTGGCACAGTTCTCCAGAAACATGGCACCTGTGTCACATTGCCAGTGATATCTGTGGCAAAGATCTCTGGAAACATTGCACCTGTGTCACATTTCCAGTGATATCTGTGGCGCAGTTCTCCAGAAACATTGCACCTGTGTCACATTTCCAGTGATATCTGTGGCACAGATCTCCAGAAACATGGCACCTGTGTCACATTTCCAGTGATGTCATGGAATTTGCACTGTGTTCCTGATGATACCTGTGTTGCAGATTTAGAGGTACCATAAGTACTATAAATGGGTGCAGGGTGTGCGGTGTGGGCTCATGTAAGCATTGCAGATACGCCTATGACTGTATTGCTTTTTAAAGTGTGTAGACCTTATAAAATGCAGCATTGTGGAGATAAATACTTTACAGATGGGCGTGAAAATAACTTTTGTGCCTGTTCCTTGTTAAATCCTGAGGGCCTGCAATGTGGAGGCAGTAGAGTGATTGAAGTGTGATAGCAGTATTATTATGCCAGACCCCTGTGACTGGAACAGATGTTCTCTCGTTTACCAATTTCATTCACCTCAGTAACTTCACATCCTTGTACTGCAAGATGATTGTAAAGCCAGTTATGGTTGTATGCCTTGTACATTTGTAGGTACTTTCATTTAAAACAAGTATTGGATTGTGTGGGTGGAACCGGGTAATCACTGTGAGGTCTCCTGCTGGGAACATAGGGAATTGTTTAGGCTGTAGAACTATGGGCGTCTGATGCAGTTGGACATTACAGTGAGTATTTTGCATTACTTTACCAGTACCGAACAGATTTAAATAGTAAAATGTGGTTTTTACAATTAACCAAATGACACAATGATTCTGGGCCAGGTATAGAGCTGCCTGCAGTACTTGGTGTACTTCTGCCCCGCATTCACCTGCAGTGATAACTGGCCCCAAATATTGGTCACTCTGACCACAGCTGTGTCATTAGTAAGTAAATATGAACCAAGGAACCCCCTGTATGCAGTAATCTGCATTTTGGATCTCTCAGTGTTTATGTCAATCAAATCAACCCGACTACTGATGGCAAAGTGTTCATTCAGAGTATTCATACTGATCAGTATATAAGGCCTAATTCAGGGCAAATTTTGTTCTCAAAATGGGCAAAACCATGCTGCCCTGCAGGTGGGGCAGATATAACATGTGCGGAGAGAGTTAGAGTTAGATAGTGTGTGTGTTTGGGGGATGGAGACACATTTCTTCTAGCAGCCCCCTGAAGTGGAAATGTCTGTGGATTGGACGTTCAAATGTCTGGTTGGGTGTCTCAACTTGAAATTGAGATGGTTTAGCTGCTATGTGTGGCTAACTGTAATTGGGGTCGATGTACAGTATATAGTAGTGATTAGAAGAGAAGTGCAACATGGCAACCAATCAGCTTTTGGGAAATTGATGTCACTATGCAGTGTATGTTTCCAGAGCTAGGGTGGAATGGGCAGCTGTGTATGTCCCAGGGGCTTGGGGGTAATAGTGTGGATAGTGCATGTCCCCGGACTGGCCTGTTGGGGTACTGTATGTCTTTGGCGTAAAGTAAAGAATGTGTATCCAGGGGGATGGAGAATAATTTAGGCCTATTGGGCCAGGTTGTCGCTAGCTAGTGTATGTCCCTGGGATCTGAAAGCAACAAACTAGAGTTGCAACGTGGTGAGCAGGCAACCGTAACTTGATTAGGTCGTGCAACCGGTATTAAATAATCCACCACTGATGCTGCAAATAGGACAGTTGTGGTCAGAGTATAAAATACAATCCCCACAAAACCTGGCTCCCCGGTCACTACTCACACCCGCAATCTCCCTGGGAAGGTTGTGGGAGCTGTTTAGCGTATCTACCCCAGCTAAAGCCACCACAGCTACCAGCTACCTGCATGGGAAAAGGGCTATTCAAATAAGTAGCCCAAAAAATCGTAAGCTTCAGAATCTGTGGGTTTTTATTATGGACCTGTATTTGTTTATTGGGTACTCTTTACCTAGCACGGCGCCCACGATTTTGATCGTGGGCATCGCAGGTAAAAAAATCGCGGGCATTGAATGCACTAAAAATCGGGTGCGACGCGACCGACGCGATGCCCGTGATTTCCCATAGGGAACAATGTTAAATGTCTCAATTGACCCGATTTTCATGTTCAATGCCTCAATTGACCCGATTTTTCCATAGGAAACAATGTTAAATGGCCCACAGAGGCCAAATAGGCACCCATAAGTGTGAAATGGCCCCCACAATTGTTAACGCCACCCCACGATCAACGTGAACCCGAAGCGTGGCGAGCGCAGCGAGCCCGCGAGGGGCGGCGGTACGCGTCCTACGACCTTTTCATACCCCCACTATCCACGTCGTCGTGGAGTTGAGAATAGAATAGTGTGGCGAGCGCAGCGAGCCACCGAGCCCGAAGTGTGGCGAGGGGACGCGGATACCTTCACAGGTAAACGCGTCCCTTCGCGGGCTTCACAGGTATCCGCGTCCCCTCGCGGGGCTCGCCACGCTTTGGGCTCGGTGGCTCGCTGCGCTCGCCACACTATTCTATTCTCAGCTCCACGCCGACGTGGATAGTGGGGGTATGAAAAGGTCGTAGGACGCGTACCGCTGCGCTCGCCACGCTTCGGGTTCACGTTGATCGTGGGGTGGCGTTAACAATTGTGGGGGCCATTTCACACTTCAGGGTGCCTATTTGGCCTCTGTGGGCCATTTAACATTGTTTCCTATGGAAAAATCGGGTCAATTGAGGCATTGAACAGGAAAATCGGGTCAATTGAGACATTTAACATTGTTCCCTATGGGAAATCGCGGGCATCGCGTCGGTCGCGTCGCACCCGATTTTTTAGTGCATTCAATGCCCGCGATGGCCGCCGTACTAAGTAAAGAGTACCGTTTATCGTTATGGGAACTTTTCCTCGCAGCTTCATGAGCTGTAAGGTTTAGTTTGAATGTAGGGACCCGAGCGTCGGACTGTGAGAACTTAACTGTGGCCAATTGAATACCCTCTTAGTCTTTGAGAGAGTTTGCACAAATGTAACTTTTTGGTTGCATTTAATGTACTGACAGTGAAACTCTTCATGTGTTTATAACATCCCTTACTATTTATGATTTGAGTTTGAATATACACGAACACAATACAATAATGTTTTGCAGGTAACGGTGACTGAAAATGAAAACGTTACGAAAGATGAGAACACAGTCCTGGAATTACCTGCTCTTACGACCATTGCTTACGGAGTAGTGGAATTGTATATCAAATGTGATGGTTGCTTTGGTGAGTCCCACTGGTGATAAACATTGGTTGCTGCTTAGAAACAACCACTGATTTAAAGGTCCAATGAAAGTAATTAATGTTTGTTTAATGTTATAGCTGTTTAACTTGTAAGCAATTTATAAAAAAAGTATTGTATCACTATTATCTATGGATCCAGTAAGAGGGTCTAAATTCTGTGAAGTAGCACAATGTTGTTGATACCAGCTGCAGATTTTAAGTCGCAACAGTGTCAGACTGGGGCATAAAGGGCCCATTGGGGGAGAGTAGAAGTAGGTGTATAAGGGGTGTGGCCAGTTACCTATGGGGTGTGAACAGATTGCACAGAGGCTTGGACAGCCATTGTATTTGACCTCTCTAATAGAGTAACAATGTATGATTTGAGTGCACTGTCTGGAACCTGATATTAGAGGAAGGGGTGGGCCTCTCTCGGCTAATTCCCCCGTGGCGCAGTGGTGTAAGTTTGTACCTGTTTCCTGGAGGCAAGATATATATTGGTCCCCCCCCCCCCACACACACACACACAACCTTACAATCTATATATAAATATAAATACACATGTATTTATGTTTGTTCTGAAATATATATGTGTTCTAGAGAGAGAGAGAGAGAGAGAGAACACATATTCAATTCAAAACTCAGCTACAAATGCGATATCGACCACTTTCATTTAAATTATTTAATGGGGAGAAGAGGTGCCCCATTGGTAGCAGGAACCCAGCTGCAGATAACTCCATTGCTTCCCAGAGTTACGACTCTGTCTATGGGCCTGTCCAATCCTGAAAGGCAATCATTAAATCACAGACCCTGGTAAATAAACCTCTAGGACTAGTAAGGAAACATGCTGTATCTGGCAATAGCAAACCGAAAGCATTTATCGGTTTCATTTTTATTCCTCATCTCTCCAAATCACTTCATTCTTCCACTAATAGGAAAACATACATCTGTCTCCATCCAGAGTGTTTCAGTATGTATAATAGACTGGCATAAAAGGGCCTGACGCCCTCTGTATTGTCCTCAGAACATAGCTTACAATGCTCATTCCTTCTCCAATGCACACAATATAAAGTCCTAGTAAAAAAAGAGGACATCTCTGTGCGTTACAGGGGAAATGATGGACATTGTCTCGGTAATGCCTCTGATGGAAGCATTCATTTATATTATTTTTCCTCTTAGCGGTGCTACACTATGCCTTGCATATAAACCAGGGTTGCCGACCCTCCTGGAATTTGCGGGAGTCTCCCGAAAATCGGGTCCTTCCTCCCGGCCCCCGGAAGGGTGGGCAACCCTCCCGGAATCAGGGGGACCCCCACTGAGCCCCCCGATCGCGGCATTTATATGCCGCAATCCGCGGGTCTCAGGGGAGGAGGCGGAGCTAAAACGGCACAATCGTGTCGTTTTAGCCCCGCCCCCTCCATGGATATCAGTTATTTCTGCTATTTGATGTAATGGGGGCGGGGCTTAATGACGTCACAGTTAAGCCCCACCCCCAAAACTCGTAATGCAAAATTCCTCTCCGAGCTTCTCCCGAAGAGGATTTTTTTAAAGTCAGCAACCCTGATATAAACTCACGTACTACGATAACATGTTTTCATACTTGTAGTAGTTTAGTTTCAATTGTAATAATTGTAATACAGTGTAATTACTATTCTATTGTTGATGCATCTCCGCACCCTCGTTCCTATGTGATTGGAGGCTGTAGTCCGCAGTGTATGGCCAGCTGTCAGCCTGATAGTAATGTTCCCATCTCCCTCGGTTACATTTATCACATGTTGTCTCCCTGCTATTTCCCTGCCTTCTTCCTCTGTTACTTCTTTGCACGTAAAGTTGGTAATATTTACAGGCACACAATGAACATGGCGATGTGTTGCTATCAGTTGTTCCCAACCTTTTTTCTCTCCCGTACCCCTTGATTAGGCTTTTAATTTATGAGTACCCCCTCCTCTCAAATTGAAATATCCACAGTACTTATGAGTGGAGTGGAAGTGAGCGGTATGTGTGCCCTTATGCGTGCCCTTATATTAAGGAGTATAGGAGGAGTAGTGTGCGGTCAGGAATCGGGTCCCGCTGTGTATGGCCACTGGCTGTGTACTGTCTCCGTGGTTCCCGCTAACTCCTGTAGGATTAATGCTGCTGCTTCCTCCACCCTTGTCAGCACGGGGCAGATGATCATTGATGTTTGAGGGCAGCGGTAGCTCCCAGTGGATTGCTGGTGAGGCAAAAGCATGAGGAGACGCTGGTGAAGCGCAGATGGATCCGGAAGGGACGTTTCGGTTCCTCTCCATGGCAAAAGGAGACGTCTTCCACCATCAGGAGACTTCCACCATTATCAATATAATTTTCAAGGGGAAGCGGTCATCTATTAGAATGAACTTAGGTCTACAGTCATTAGGTCGACTGGCAGGAAGGTCGACCTGACTTAAGGTCGACATGGGCCAATGTCGACATGACTTAAGGTCGACATGAGGAAGGTCGACTGGTCATAAGGTCGACATGGGGTTTTTCACTGTTTTTGAGCCGACATGTGCCGACAGGCGGTATTTCATGCCCTACCATCCACTAGAGCGTGGAGCAGGGTATTAAAGCTGTGGCGAGCGAAGCGAGCCACCGTGCCCGAAGCATCGCGAGCGAAGCGAGCGATGCAAGGGTCCGATTCTCATTGCCAACTGTGTCCATGTCGACATTCGGATCAAAAAAAACAGTGAAAAACCCATGTCGACCTTATGACCAGTCGACATTCCTCATGTCGACCTTTATGAAAATTCAACCTTAAGTCATGTCGACATTGGCCCATGTCGACCTTAAATCAGGTCGACCTTCCTGCCAGTCGACCTAGTGGGGTCGACCTAATGACTGTAGACCTAAGTTCATTCTGACAGATGTACCGATTCCTTTTCAAGTACCCTCAACCAGTCTGCAGAGTACCCCCAGGGGGTACAAATACCCCAGGTTGGGAACCACTGTATTAGAGAGTGTAAACGTGACAAGTGATGGATATGCCCTTAGTAACCAGTTTCTAGCTAACATTTATCAAGTACATTCTATAGGGAGATAGGTAGAAGTACTGTACATTGGTTGCTACTGTATGGTTTGCTTCCTCTGCACTCTTTACCAGGTATGCTACATCTCCTTAATATCACACACACGTTTGGTGGTATACATATATAGGTCGACAAGCATTAGGTCGACATGCAGGAATGTCGACATTACTGAAGGTCGATGTAGGTTAGGTCGACAGGGTCATTAGGTCAACACAAGCATTAGGTCGACATGTCGAGGTTGCCTTGGCTGTTTTACTCTTTTCTGAGACGACATGTGCCGACAGGCGGTACTTCATGCCCTACCATGCAAGGGGACACGGTGCTATGTTTCATTGTCCATGTCGACTCTGTCGACATTCGAGTAAAAAAGTGGAATACCCAATGTCAACCTTTTGACTGTCGACATTCCCCATGTCGATCGAATGATTGTGTCGACATAATAACCCTGTCGGCCTTCAGTCATGTCGACCTAATGCTTGTCTACCTAATTGGGTTCTATCCAATGATCCATACCCCGTTTGGTGGCAAAGTCTCAGCCCCCTTCATCATTTAAGTTCAATCAGCATAAATAACATACATATTATATCACATTTTAAATATCAATCGTATTACTTCTCACCTCTATGAGGTGAAGTACCGCCAGTTCCACTTGATGGACACTCAGATGTAATAACAGAAAGTAAAAGCAATTTAGGGACTGGGGGTGGGGTGGAGAGTTTGTGGGCTAAAAACTGTCACTGCTCAAAGTGAAAGTAAAAACTGTCACTGCTCAAAGTGAATGTACATTTGATGGTCTTTTAACTAGTAACCCATACTTGCCTACTTTCAGAGTCTCCTCTCCGGGAGAGCAGCAGCACATCTCCCCCCCATCCCCCCAGTGCTGCAAATCCCCCAATTCACGAGTCCCGAGGAGGGGGCTGGGCTAAAAAAAAGAGGCAATTTGCAGTAATTTAATGAGGCGGTCGGGGAGATGCGGGGGGTCTGGTGGAATAGGGTAGGATTGCCCATCTTTCCGGGGGGTAGTAAGGGGACCTGAACCCTGTAGTAACCCTATATAACTGTACCCATGTGACACTCTGGGGTCAATTCAATACAGTGTGCAGTGAATCGCTCCCGCAGCTACTCTAATCAGCGCACTGCTAACTCCGACTAGTGCTCGCACCGGTCCTGGGTTTCATGCAGAAATCTGACCAATCTAGGGCGGTGATGCGGTATTAAGCCCTAACGCAGTTAGAATAGCTCCGGAAGCCACCTCGCAGCACTATTCACCATATTAAATCAACTCCTATTTTGTCATCTCCACGCTGAACCCAGTTAATTAATTAACTGGTGAGAGGCCATACTTGTAAAACACAGAATGTTATCCCTTTATAGATCTTGAACCCTATGGGGGTTGTATTTAATTAACAGCAATGGAAAACGTGAACTGTTGGGCTACTTGTGGACCGAGGTTGGGAACCACTGATCTAGATGGACAGTCAATAGGTCAGCACACACAAGGTGGACATTGACAAAAGGTTGACGTGGGAAAGGTGGAAGCATGAAAAGTTTGACATGAGTTTTTCACTATTTCTGGTGTCAGTGTTGACACCTGAGCATGTGAACCCCAAATAGTGTAGCGCATACCCTCACATGTCTCGCTGCGCGCCGCACACTTTATCATTCTAAATCGGAGTCCACGTGGATGATAAATTATGAAAAAGTACAAAATATGGAAAAAATTGTAAAAAACTTGACTTTTCTATATGTCAACCTTTTGCTTGTTTCAACCTTTGGTCAGTGTCGACCTTTTGCATGTCAACCTTTTGGTGTTGGCCTATTAAATATTGAGCTATACACTGTTTACCTATTTATCCGGATCTCGAGCTTGCCGATGCCACATTTCCATGCCCACTATGCATGCCACGAAGCATGAATGTTCAGTAGAGAACTCACAGATGGAGGGTTGGGCCTGTTGGAGGATATCTATAGTGCCATACAGGAATTATCAACATCTGCAGAACTGGTCTGTACAGTCTTAGGGGGTATTCAATGTCCGTTTTTTTGTAAAAAAAACATCGAAATAGCATCTGTTTCCACAAAGGATAGATGGAATTTGCGGTCCATCTATTCAATGTTTTTCCTTTTTTTTATTTATGGAAAAAATTAAAAAAACGGAAAAGCCACGGATCCGGGAATCCACATCTTTTTCCACGGAATTGGGTGCTAATTAAAAAATTTAATGGCCGTTTCTGCAAATGCCGATTTGACTTTTTCAAGGAGCCGGATCTGCAAATGGGAATCCCAGACGTTTTTATCAGAATTGAATAGTGAAATCCCCTTATTTCCGAAAATCAAAAATAAGGGGAATCACTTTTTACTAGTTACTAGAATTACTAAAGCTTCTAAAACATACAAATAAGTGTATAATAATAGACCTATATTAATTGTAACCTATTAGATTTTCATTATTTCTCTATAGAAAATGATAGAAGCTTACTGGTTTTTAGCTCAACACCACCACTTTTAATTTTAGAAGCTTTAGTAAATATTAATTATACCCTGTAAAGTCAGCCTGTCATCTGCACAATGGGGGTTATTCTAGTTTGTTCGCTTCCCCCCCGTGCATTCGCTGTGCGCGGCGTTTGGTGGACTCAACCAGAATAAGTTCCTATGGCAGTGTGTGTGATAAACTGTTTTAGACCTTGAAATTGAATATGTGTTGTAGTAATAGTCCCTACTGAGGCCATGGACAGAATGTTGGTCTCAGCTCTGATTAGGTGTTTCTTATAAGCGTACTTGACCATTGTGCAATAGTTCCACAAAAGCATCAGGCTTTCTGACCCAGAATATCTTATGTACATGGCTGGAACATATACACTAAGTATGTGATGCAACACACATTCCAGAGTGCATAGCTTCATCTGGCTTCCTACTTGGTGCATCTCCTGTGACACCTTACTGTAGACGGAGGCACTGTATAATGCACACGCTAGCAGATGTACTATGCAGTTTCTTTTGCAGTTCAAAGTAGAGCACAGGAAACTGTCAACACACTAGGTAAAAATAGATGATAAATGTATATAGAGGTCACAATGGCAGCAGGGAGCCACCAAGCCAGGATGTGAGCACATGCTGATATGTTATCTACTCACGGGCTGACGTCAAGTGTTTTGGTGAGTTACGAGTTTACGCACTTTGCAGGCGCACAGTGGCATTTTGTGCTACCAATCCTCGGCCCTTATTCAGATCTGATCGCAGTACAAATTTGTTCTCAAGATGGACAAAACCATGTGCACTGCAGGTGGGGCAGATGTAACAGGTGCAGAGAGAGATAAATTTGGGTGGGGTGTGTTGAAACTGAAATCTAAATTGCAGTGTAAAAATAATGCAGCCAGTATTTATCCTGCACAGAAACAAAAAAGCTCACGCAAATCTAACTCTCTGTATACATGTTACATCTGCCCCACCTGCAGTGCACATGGTTTTGCCCATTTTGAGAACAAATTTGTACTGCGGTCAGATCTGAATAAAGGCCCGTGTGTATAGAGGGGGATTGGGGAATGAACGGGTGCTAGTGTGGGCTGAATACAGCCAGGGGGAAGTAATGTCACTATCAGACAACCACAAAGGGGAATGCGTCAGTCAGGTGGCATGTATATATACCGCTCATCTGCTTGTATTACCTGCAGATGCACTGCGAGGCTTTCCCCCAGCGATGATATCAGTCATTGCTGTCCATACACGCTGGGCATAATTGCCCAGTGTGTATGGACCTTAAGAAGCACATTCCAGAGAGGACTAGTTCAGCAGTACATGACATGTAGAACGCTCAGTACACTGTAATGTCATTATTTTCATGAAATGTTAATAATTAATGTTGTCTTGCTCGCACTTTTTAGCTTTTCTAGAAAAAAAAAGTAATGTCTTAGAATACTTGCAAAAGTACATATGACTAGGGAACGATTACACCAAGAAGGTTTTAGTAGCTGCATAAATAAGATGAAATTGTGTTGGCTTGTGAGATTGGCAGTGCCTGTGCTGCAGTGGGTGGTACATGTAGGTGTTGGAATGGTGCAGCAGCCTTGGTATGGGAATATGTATTAGCAGCAGGTTGTGTACCAGGACTGCTTACACAGTGTCTCCAGTCTTTGGCACAAGAGGGCCTGTACAGATTTAAAGTGATGCTCCTGTAAAAGTTGTAAAACATTTCTGCGTAATTTAATCATTCTGCAATGAAAACTATTTACAAGTGATGCTATAAAATCTAGTCCACACTATGGGCCTGGTTCAGATCCCAACGGATCTGCTGTCCATGTCACAAAGTATTGACGTTCTTTATGTGTGTCCCTGGGAGACAATAGATGTTAAATTGTCTCCCAGGGACGGGTCCTGAGTAATCCATAAGAGCTGGTATATTTTTATCACTTGGAAATATTTTTTTTAAATGAAAATATTGTTTTACAATAAAGATTTTTTTGGGGGGTAAACAACCGAAAGTATGTCCATGATTAAAGATACCTTGATGTGAGGAAACCCACGTATATGAATGTAAGCATACAAGTAAGAAAATCTACTTAAAAGATACCTTGATGTGTTTTTTAACCACCTGTTATATGTAAGCATACATGTACGAAAACCCTTTTGGTGTGTGATGACACGCGGTGAACCTCTAATGATATATAAACACTGGGGAAAAGGAGAAAGAAATTTCGTCCCAGAAAACCAACAATATTGAATTGATTTACAAACAGGACAACACATTGTTTTATTGTGTTTCTTTATATATGTTCCATTAGGAGAAGAGCGGGCGAGGAACTTTGGGACTTTAGTTTGATATCGGAACGTAAGCATTATTGCCTAACAGTGGGCGCTTTTTCCTGCTATTTACCTTTTGTATTTGATAAAAGGGAGACAATAACAGAATAGTTAGGTTTCCAGGTAATATATATGTTACAATAATGTTAAAGTGAAGGTTTTTTTTTATCTTTTTCATTTGGGCAGACAGTTCTTGATTATTGGGAATACCTTGTTTTGCAGAAGAGTACTATAAAAGCTTGACAAATGCTTGTAATTAAGCAATGAAGCAAAAAAATGTAGCATTTAAAAGCTTAACAAATCTGTGTAATGGTTTACAAGCATGAGATAAGAACGTAGTGATTTGGGCAGATGGCTATCTTTACCACTTACCAAATATCCGCGGATGAGGAGAATGGGGGAGGAGCCTGCTTGTCACGCATGGAGTGGTCTGTACGCTGTGCAGCTGTCATTACACCTCTGCCTGTGGTGAGGACTGCGTGTGAACAGCGTGGCGTCTGACAGGGCGTGATGATGATAATGAAAGGTTTCCTTTCAGGGACCATTTTCATTTCCAGTAAAAGAAACATAATAGATCTATGCAAGAAAACATCCTCAGTATGTGAATATAAATACATAATGCGTGCCTTTCACTTCCATCATGGTCGCTTCCTGTATAAATGGTTATATGTGAACAAAATGCAAATTACAATGATTTGCTGTTGCGCACTTTTTCAATAGGGATTTTAATTAGGCTTATACATATAAAATACATAAAAAGACAAAAATGGCACAGAGGGACTCTGCTACTGTGGCACTGCTTATATAGGATAGATGACCTTGGAGAACTCTACCCCCAGAAGGCCAGGCCCACGAAAGGGGGGGTAGAGTTCTCCAAGGTCATCTATCCTATATAGGGGGTAGCATACCTACAGTCATACTACACAGAATGTGCCCAAATCCATCTGAACATGGAAGCTACTGTATACACGGTGAGGTACAGTTAGTACCAAGTGTGGTGACCCCCAGGGAATACTTGAGCCGCAGGGTGCCTGAGCAGCTGGGCAGCCCCATTGGAAGAATTCTACCTACTCCATCACACTCTACAAAGATTCCCAGGTGCTCCAGACAACATGCTCTCAGTCTCCTGATATCTTGAGAAGCACAGTTTATACTTAGTGGGGTGACAACCAGGGAACCCCAAGTGCTGTAGACTGAACACCAGTCCAGGCCTATCATAAGCGGGGCTCTTCCGTCACAATTCACATACTTATGTACTAAGTCTTGGAGAGAGATAAAGTGGATTGAAGTACCAACCAATCAGCTCCAAACTGCCATGTTACAGGCTGTTTTTGAACAATGGCAGTTAAGGCCCCCATACACTATGCGATTTTGGCTGATCTCACTCAATTCCGACAAATCTGGCAGAGAACTTGGGTGAAATCGGTCCATGTGTAGGACATCTGATGCAATGCACGGTCCCTGTGCATCGGGTTGGAGGTCAGACAGACAGAACATAAGATGAGTCGGAATCGAACATATCAGCGGTCATACGTGATTTATCGTATGTAAAAAATGGCACATCATGTGCCAAATTGAAAGTGAGCTCTCCCTAGAAGCTGCCAGGGATGCTCGAGTGAAATGCGGTGCGACTTGTCCTTAGGTATGGGGGCCAATAAAAGTTGATTGGCTGATACTTTATGTCATTCTACTTTCTTTCTCCATGGCTTACTGTAGTACATATGCCCCTTGGTGATAAAATCCTACTTATTAGTTAACATCCATTTAGCGCTCATATGTTTTGTTATTTTTCCTTTTTCTGGCAGAATTCTGTTTGTTACCTGAAAAACGAGGAGGTTTTGAAAAGGAAACCTGCCAAAAGCATCAACACGCTGTCCCAGTTCTGTATGATACTCCGTCTTTGTTCGACTGGGATGTGGTGGATGGCTTCAGAAGTACATCTGTGGATGGGAAACCTGTGCCAGGCAATGCTGCCCTGTCTGTGTTAAAGCAAGGTATTGTTAGAGCAAATAAGAATATTTCCATAACATCGGTCCAAACAAAGCCAAGTGTATATACAACGTGTGCCGCTGCTGAATGTTAGATGGTGCTCCAACCAATCAGCTACTGTGATTTTTTAAACACATGACAGTTAAGATGTGATAGGCTGGAGAACCATTTAACATCACAATAAGTGATAACAAGAATATAACTACTTGTTAAATCCCCTGAGTGTTATTTACACACATTACGTTCACTCCTAATTCACAAATGGTATCAAAATACTGATTAGACAGTGGACAAGCCCACCACATGTTCTCTAATTCCCAGTGCCTGATCGCTTCATTTAGTAGAGAAAGTAAACATTTTTTATTGACATTCCCATTGGTAAAACCCTCTTACAATAATCTCAAGCTAAGGAGATGTTTTAAAGGGATGCAGTCAGCTTCCTTGTGGACAGGATGACAGTTGAGTGTACCGACGCCACCATCCCAACTGCTGTTCAAAGACCAGTGGCAAAACTTTAAAGAGGTCTTGACGCTTATTCCGGAATACCGATGGTCGGCATACCGATTAGTGCAGGGATCACTAGCTTGGGCACAGGGAAGGGAGAGGTAGATTTAGGCACTAGTGGGCAGACTTTAGATACCCATACACGATACAATATTCCTGTGCGTTTTGAACTATTTGAGATTTGCGTGCGATGCAATGGGATCAGGACCTAGTTCAAAAAGCACGGGCTGCACAGACGTGTGATGTGCGATGGGATCACATTGCACAGCACCATTGTACCGTGCATGGGCACCTTTAGAATTAGGCTGCAGGGAGAGGTTAGGTTTAGGCACTTAGAAGAGGGGAGTTTGGTTGGGCTGGTGACCAGGTATGGGGGTTAGGGTTAGGAACTAGTGGTGAGGGTTAGGCTGCTGCAAGGGAGGGTTGGGGGGGAGGTGGAAAGGACACTTATGGAGCCCCTGTCAGCATCTTACTAATGGGATGTCAGGATAGGTCACATGACTGGTAGCATCATGACTGCTGGGATATCATATGTATCCCGTATCAAACCTTATATAGCGGAGATACCAACCAATCAGCTTATAGTTATCAATTTGTACAATATACTTGATGAATGATAGCTAGAGGCTTATTTGTTGCTATGGGCAACACCTCCACTTGTCCAGTTTAGAAAGTTTTATACATCTTCCCCCTTTACCCTTTGAGTGCCAACATGTCTGTGAGAGATGTGCAAAATATCCGCAAAAAATGCCAGCGTCTCTCACATTAATTATATAAATTTAAATACAAATTTTTTGTGTACAGGTCACCATGAGGAATAAAAATGTTTGCTTGGCAATGTTCACATCTATTTTGACAAATTCACTTGGCACTCAAAAGGGATAACAATTCCTATATTGTATTGTATGATGCATAGGCATGAAGGCCATAATCCTGCCAGACGCAGCTAAGCAGAACATTTGCTATTTTCTCTCTGCACTTTCACTCAGACTCAGTGACTCAGGCCTAAAATCAGCAGTTACGTACGGATGTCATTGGTAAATGACCCTTGACGTATTCTGTAGCCTGTGCTCGCTGCTTTAGTCTATTCATGTGATCATGCACTTGTACTGCACACAACCACTCATCTGGTATATCTAACCAATGTGACCTTTTTATTGCACTTTCTGAAGGTGCCCATACACGTTGTGATTATAGCAAGCATTTTGAACTTTTAAAGTGCAGGCAATACTTTTGGTACTTGTTTCCTAGCACGGCGCCCGTCGGGTTGATCGCATACCTTAAGTTTAAGGTACTTAAGCCATGCGATCGACGCGATGGACCCAATTTTCTGTCAGTCAGCAGTGTATTTTCCGGTAAAAGAGAAAATCGCGTTGATCGGGTCCATCGCGGCCCATTATAATGGGCCGCAATGCGACCGACGCGATCAACGCGGTTTTCCCATAGAGAATAATGTTAAATGATTTTTAAAGTTAAAATCGGGTTGATCGCGTCGGTCGCAGCCCATTATAATGGGCCGCGATGCGATCGACGCGATCAACCCGATTTTACATAGGGAACAATGGGAAATGGGCCAATATGGCCAATTTCTCATTGTATATGGTTAGAAAGTATGGTTAATGCCCCCCCATTGTTAACGCCACCCCACTATTGAGGGACGCGTATACCTGTGAAGTTATGCGCGTCCCCTCGCGGGGCTCGGTGGCTGGCTGCGCTCGACACACTATATGAAGTCAACTCCATGCCGACGTGGATAGTGTGGGTATGAAAAGGTCGGAGGACGCGTACCGCCGTCCCTCGCGGGCTCGCTGCGCTCGCCACGCTTTGGGTTGGCGTCAATAGTGGTGTGGCGTTAACAATGGAGGGCCATTTCACCCATCAGGGGGGGGTTGCTATTAAAATGGGGGTTTGGGGGCTTTTTACATTGAATTCAATGTAAAATTGGGTCTCAGGGACCATTTTACATTGATTCCAATGTAAAAATCGCGTAGATCGCATCGCATGCGATTTGGTTGGCATGCGATGCGATCAACGCGATTTTTCAGACCCGATCAATACAATCAAAATCGTGGGCGCCATGCTAGGAAACAAGTACCGTACTTTTTGTGCTACATCATGGCCCTTGTTCAGATCTGATCGGAGTACAAATTTGTTCTCAAAATGGGCAAAACCATGTGCACTGCAGGTGAGGCAGATGTAACATGTGCAGAGAGTTAGATTTGGGTGGGGTGTGTTGAAACTGAAATTTAAATTGCAGTGTAAAAATAACACAGCCTGTATTTACCCTGCACAGAAACAAAATAACTCACACAAATCTAACTCTCTCTGCACATGTTACATCTGCCCCACCTGCAGTGCACATGGTTTTGTCCATTTTGAGAACAAATTTGTACTGCGATCAGATCTGAATAAAGGCCCGCATCACATCACTTTTGTAATACATGCGATGCGATGTCCATTAGGTGACTATAAACTTAAAAAAAAAAGGCTAAAATTGCATTGCATCGCCACAGTACAGTACAGTACATTGCATCGCATCCCATCCAAGTGCCAAAATCGCACAGCACCAATAAAGTTCCAAACGCACAGCACATAAAATGGAAACGTGTATGGGCACCTTGAGGTAAATTCTTTAATTGCTGTCATTTTTCACCTTTGCACTGATTATAAATAGCATAAGCATTTACACTCGTGTTATTATATGTATGTGAGCCTTCAGGAAAATGGCTGACCCCAGCTGAGTAAACACAGTGATTTTGCCAATAAATATTAGAAAAATTAAACAATTGTGGCAACATAAACTATTAGTGCTTTGCGTAAGGTTGATAATTCCTAAAGGCCCGTTTTGCCTTCCTGCGTTCAGTAACAGCTCTGAGATTTCATGGGTGATGTGGTAATTAGTAACACATTGACAAAGTAATAATCATTATAAAGTAAATGGAAGTCTCTGAAGCTCTGAGCTTATTAGGAAACAAATGATGCAGACTGATCTGCTACACAAGGGCTTTCATTACAGCTACCCCTACTGGGGCTGACAACACACATTGGGCCAGGTGCACTAAGCTTCAAAAGTGATAAAATGGAGTGATAAACCACCAACCAACCAGCTCCTGTCTGACATTTTCAAACACAGTCTGTAACATGGCAGGTAGGAGCGGATTGGCTGGCTCTTTATCACTTTCCATTTTATCACTGTTTGAAGCTTAGTGCATCTGGCCAATTGGCCCGTGTTCTGGTTCACTTGCAAAGGCAAATTCCTTCTCAAATGGACAAAACCGTGTGCACTGCAGGGGGGCAGATGTAACTCGTGCAGAGAGCATTAGATTTGGGTGGGGTTTTACTTCAAAGTGAGGTCTATATTGCAGTGTAGAAAGAAAGCAGTCAGTATTTTCCCTGCACAGAAACAAAATAACCCACCCAAATCTAACTCTCTCTGCACATGTTACATCTGCCCCCTGCAGTGCACATGGTTTTGTCCATTTGAGAAGGAATTTGCCTTTGCAAGTAAACCAGAATATGGGCCATTGTCCACTCAAGTTACATCACAATCCAGAGTCACCCCAGTGACATTTGTAGGTAAGTTGTACTGTAAGTGGCCAATCAGCCTTATCCTTTCCCCAGACTCTTCTTAGCTTCCTATTCCAACCTATACACTAATGAATTACAGAGCCCGCCCCCAATTCGGCCATAACCGTGCAGTAGGTATAGCTTTACCTTTATCTGCGAAGGGAGGAAATATTGTTGAGTGACCATCCAATGATTTTTCCTGTGTGGCTACATGCGAGCGGATGTTTAAGCGTACACATCTCCTCTCATCGTGTCGCAGGATTCGGTCGACGAGGGGATATGCATTTGGCGCCACCGTTTACCTGCTCGTTAGGCAGCGACTATAAGCAGTTGAGCGAGCAGATCTGAATCGATGTCCATTTCTGCAGATAAATCCGACTCTCTGCGTGCGCCTGGCTCATGTTATTTAGTCTCTTTCCCCTTTTTTTTTTTATTTTGTTTTGTACTTTATACGTCTGCTCATCATTTACAGTTCTACAACGCTGTCATAAACACTGCAGCTTTAAACTTTCCCCAGCAAAAACAATCTTCTGTGCACGCTGAGGACTTTCAGGCTTTTAACACAGCTTTTGAAATATGTTCTAAATAATGACAAGGGCATTGGAGGAAATAGCCGTTTGCCACAGCGCAACCTGCCACCGCCGCTGTTCCAATATTTGCTGCTGTAATGCACACAATCTTTCAAAGCACAAGACCTAGCGGGAGGGAAACCGCGCTAGCAAAATGTTTAACTAACAGAAAATTCACTGTGCCATATTGCAGGAACAAATCCAGCAAATGGTTCTCATCTTTTAAAAGGCTGTTTTGTACTTTAAGATATTAATGCTGTGGTTATGTCATGTGGCTTTATCATTGCAGCAGAAAGACACTTTGATATATTTTTTTTATTCCCTTTTTTCTGCTGAAAGAGTTACTGGAGCTTACAAAGCACTTTGTTGTATTCCAAGAGCTTGCCGAAACCCAGCGCGGAGAGCTGTATAATCTACTTTGTGAAATATTGGATGACGGGGAAGCGGTCGCTCGGCTACAGGCGGTGGTGAGCTCAGCTGTCTTCTTATTGCTGCAATATGTCCTAGAATGTTACGTGGATCTTAAGATTTTTTTTTTCCAACTGCAAACAAATTGTTATACAGATGGAGGCCCTCTCTTCTTTGCTCAGCTCTCGCCACTACTCATGCACACCCGTGTCCCAGTCTCTTGGTCCACTTTAGGGAGACGGGCAGGGTTAAGGGGGGGCGGGGGTCGGGGCAGCAATGGGGACCGTTGGTGGCGGCGGGGAGTTCTGTTGCCATTCGGCATGCAAGCGTCTTGTGCACGCGCACCCCCTGGCGGCGGCGACTGGCGGGAGCTGTCGATGGAATCGCCAGCCCCTGCAAGAATGAGTGGCGCTACATCTGTATAAACTTTTTTTTTTAAGATTAAGGGGGCGAGATGTGCTAAATCTGGGTACACACCGGGTGGATTGGACCAGCAAATCCCCTATAGCTCAGTGTGTACCTGTGATATGTGCATGCAACGGCCTCACATCAAACCTAGCCATTTCGGTAGCGACACCATGCAGGTTAATCAAGGGCAGAACATTGCTTGTTCTATCCTGCTTTGGCATTGCTGCAGTGTGTACACACATCCGGGCAGACAGGGATGCATTCTGATGTCGGAACTAATCCCCATCACTCTAGTGTGTAACCAGCTTGAGCTTTAGGAAATGATAAAGTCGAGGTATATATGCATTGGCCAATCAGATCCTGACTTCCGTGTGATTGGTTGGTACAGTAGTACTTTCTACACTTTGGGGGTTATTCTGATTCACTCAGAAAGGCACAATCACCCTCAGATGGACAAAACCATATGCACTGCAGGTGGGGCTGATGTAACATGTGCAGAGAGAGTTAGATTTGGGAGGGGGGTGTACTTTAAACTGATATCTATATTGCAGTGTAAAAATAAAGCAGCCAGTATTTACCCTGCACAGAAACAATAAAACACCCAAATCTTACTCTCTCTGCACATCTTACATTAGCTCCACCTGCAGTGCACATGGTTTTGTCCATCTGAGGGGGATTGTGCCTTTCCGAGTGAATCAGAATAACCCCCTTTGCTATTATCCAAGGATTAGTACATCTGCCTCTAGGGGAAAGATTTAGGTACTTGTGAGTTATCCGGGCTGCCGATTTTTTTCATCGCGCCCGAAATCATGGGCATCGCGTCGGTCGTGGCCGTTATAAGGAGCCGCGACGCGATGCCCACGATTTCCCATAGACAGTAATGTTAAAAGACACGATGGACCCGATTTCCGACCCGATTTCCCATAGACAGTAATGTTAAAAGACGCGATGGACCCGATTTCCCATAGACAGCAATGTTAAAATAAAATGACAATGTGAAATTGGCCAATATGGCCATTTCACATTGGATATGTTTTAAAAAAAAATGTTTCATGGCCCCCCACTACCGTTAACGCCACCCCGCTATTGACGCCAACCCGAAGCGTGGCGAGCGCAGCGAGCCCGCGAGGGGCGGCGGTACGCGTCCTCCGACCTTTTCATGCCCTACTATCCACTAGGGCGTGGAGTGAGAATAGAATAGTGTGGCGAGCGCAGCGAGCCACCGAGCCCGAAGCGTGGCGAGCGGACGCGGACACCTTCACAGGTATCCGCGTGCCCTTGCGGGCTTCACAGGTGTCCGCGTCCCCTCACGGGGCTCGCTGCGCTCGCCACTCTTCGGGCTCGGTGGCTCGCTGCGCTCGCCACACTATTCTATTCTCACTCCACGCCCTAGTGGATAGTAGGGCATGAAAAGGTCGGAGGACGCGTACCGCCGCCCCTCGCGGGCTCGCTGCGCTCGCCACGCTTCGGGTTGGCGTCAATAGCGGGGTGGCGTTAACGGTGGTGGGGGGCCATGAAACATTTTTTTTTAAAACATATTGGCCAATTTCACATTGTCATTTTATTTTAACATTGCTGTCTATGGGAAATCGGGTCCATCGCGTCTTTTAACATTACTGTCTATGGGAAATCGGGTCCATCGTGTCTTTTAACATTACTGTCTATGGGAAATCGTGGGCATCGCGTCGCGGCCCCTTATAACGGCCACGACCGACGCGATGCCCCCGATTTGGGGCTAAATCGCGGGCATCGCATCGGTCGGGTGTCCTTACGTTAACCAAACTTAAGGACAAAATCGGCAGCCCGGATAACTCACAAGTACCAAGATTTATCAAAGTCTGGTAAAAGATAAAGTGTAGAGAGATAAGGTACTAGACAATCCGCTTCTGACAGGTTGTGTTTAAAAAATGACAGAAGCTTCACTGGTTGGTTCATTGTCTGTTTCTATGTTATTCCTTTGCAGGCTTTGAAAATTCTCACGCTAGATCCCTTCATCTGATATATACAGTGCTACAATAGGGGGCCTTCTAATCGCCTGAAGGACATTAAAGGCCCCCACACACTAGAACGATTTATTGTCCGATTTCCGACCGATCGTCCGATATATCGACCGATTATTGCCGATTATCGGTAAAAAAAACACGGACGATATATAATATTTATAATAAAATCTATGCAGCCATTTTAAGTAAGGCTGTAACAGAGTTTGCAATGACCTTTTTTTAAACTCTACATGACATAATCTGACTGTTTGAGAAATACCTAATTAGTTACATGTGTAACAGTTTCCAGGAATGTCCCCCAGTATCTATTGTCTACCCAGAATATCTCAATTCCATTTTCATTGTTTTCTAAGATTGATCAGATCCACCAAGGCTGCGTATCAGAGGACATTTATGAAAATTGATGCACAGGTAACAAACAATACTATAAAATCAGTAGAACCAAAAAGGAAAACTCCTGCACAGGTGCCACATTTCCTGAATGTCCTCCAGTGTCCTCCGGTATACAACAGCCAACGTCCAGTCACAGATGTCAGCATTAAGTAGAAAATGCAATGACCTGGTGCCATATACATGACTTAGGGACCAGGTGCTTCATACATGATGTAGGGACCTGGTGCCACATACATGATGTAGGGACATGGTGTCACATACATGATGTAGGAACCAGGTGCCACATACACGATGTAGGGATTTGGTGTCCTATACATGATGTAGGGACTTGGTGTCACATACATGATGTAGGGACTTGGTGTCACATACATGATGTAGGGACCAGGTGCCACATACATGATGTAGGGATTTGGTGCCACATACATGATGTAGGGACATGGTGTCACATACATGACCTAGGGACCAGGTGCCACATACATGATGTAGGGATTTGGTGTCCTATACATGATGTAGGGATTTGGTGTCACATACATGATGTAGGGACTTGGTGTCACATACATGATGTAGGGACCAGGTGCCACATACATGATGTAGGGATTTGGTGTCCTATACATGATGTAGGGATTTGGTGTCACATACATGATGTAGGGACTTGGTGTCACATACATGATGTAGGGACCAGGTGCCACATACATGATGTAGGGATTTGGTGTCCTATACATGATGTAGGGACTTGGTGTCACATACATGATGTAGGGATTTGGTGTCACATACATGTTGTAGGGACTTGGTGTCACATACATGATGTAGGGACCAGGTGCCACATACATGATGTAGGGACTTGGTGTCACATACATGATGTAGGGACCAGGTGCCACATACATGATGTAGGGATTTGGTGTCCTATACATGATGTAGGGATTTGGTGTCACATACATGATGTAGGGACCAGGTGCCACATACATGATGTAGGGACTTGGTGTCACATACATGATGTAGGGACCAGGTGCCACATACATGATGTAGGGATTTGGTGTCCTATACATGATGTAGGGACTTGGTGTCACATACATGATGTAGACCAGGTGCCACATACATGATGTAGGGACTTGGTGTCACATACATGATGTAGGGATTTGGTGTCACATACATGTTGTAGGGACTTGGTGTCACATACATGATGTAGGGACCAGGTGCCACATACATGATGTAGGGACCAGGTGCCACATACATGATGTAGGGACTTGGTGTCACATACATTATGTAGGGATTTGGTGTCCTATACTTGATGTAGGGATTTGGTGTCACATACATGATGTAGGGACCAGGTGCCACATACATGATGTAGGGATTTGGTGTCCTATACATGATGTAGGGACCTGGTGCCACATACATGATGTAGGGACTTGGTGTCACATACATGATGTAGGGACTTGGTGTCCTATACATGATGTAGGTACCAGGTGTCACATACATGATGTAGGGACCAGGTGCCACATACATGATGTAGGGACTTGGTGTCACATACAAGATGTAGAGAATGACAGTAGTTCTGTTGCTTAATTAGACTCTTCCTGACCTTGCAATGCTTCAGACGTTCACTGAAAATCCACCTGTTTATTAAAGAGTTTACTCCTGCATAAGGCTTCTCTTGCTACCTGCCGCCTCATGTCCTGGCCTTCCCTGTCATGCTCACTTCTTGCCTTCACCTCGTGTCACCTGTCTGTCTCCCCCTCCCTCTAGCCTGAAAGCCCCTTACAGGCTAATTGTTACCTTACAGGCTAATTGTTACAGGCTTTTGTTCTTCAGTTACTGCTATGTTTAGTTCAGTGTACCCTGTATTGTTCCAATGTGTGCTATATTTATGGCGCTGCGTTCCACTTGTGTAATTATAATAATAATAATCATCCTTAAAACCTGGACTGTAATGGTGGAGTTTGAGAGACTCTGCTATAAGGTAAGCTGGTAATCCATAATCATCATTATCTGCTTTCTGTAAATAAGGGAGTAATGGGCCAAGGTAAGCCTACAGCATACAGCTTGTTTCAGCAACATTGTTTAGATTACTTGTATGCATGTTTTATATATGATTTATATTTATGTCAGAATGTGTATGACAGTAATTACAGACAAATATTACATGTTATATTATTAGAGGTATCCAGTCGACGGATCTACGCTGTCTAGGTCAACCATGTCATGGTCACCCCTGTCTAGTTAGATGCCTAAAGATAGTCGACTGAGTCTAGATTGACAGTAACGGAAGTTAGATGCCAGAGGAAGAGTGACAGGAGCGTGTTCGGCAGTCACATGGTTGATATGAGTTTTACAAAAAATTTTGGGTGCCGAATGTCACGGGTCAACTTGGTTCACACTTTTACAGTGTCCATGGGGACCCCTGTGACATTCGGCACCAAAAAACTGAAAACTCATGTCGACCATGTGACTGCCGAACACGCTCCTGTCACTCTTCCGCTGGCGTCTAACTTCAGTTGCAGTCGATCGAGACACGGGCATCTAACTGGACGGGTTCGACTGAGAGTATTCGATCGGGATCGGCAGGATCTCTGGATTTGGCCCCAAAATGTCCAGGATTAGACTATCCAATCTCAGGATTTTGGGAATAGACTGCACATGCACAGTCTAATGCCGGGCAGCGTCTGTTCCCAATCCGGCATGCGGCTTGCACAGCACGACCCTGTGTTCGGATGAAAGAGATCGGGCGGCGAGCTGGTTCCAGCCACTGTCACTCACTGTTGGGCGGCGAGTGGGTTCCAGCCTCATTGTCTGAGGTCGGGCCACGAGCGGGTTCCTTCCTCACGACTTCTGTGACTGTGTGGCCGGGAGAGGTCGGGTGGGGAGCAGGTTCTGACCCTGGTGGTGCAGCGACACGGTCTGTGCAGCGTGACCTATGGGTCATGCTGCGCAGGCCACAGCGCTGAACCTGCTCGCCGCCCGATTTCTCCCGGCTGCACACAGTGACACAATCAGCTCCCTCCGGCGTCAAACCAGCAGCCTGCCTCCATTCCGCTGCCGCCTGCCCTGCTCCACTAAAGTAATGCAATGTGGGGGAGAGGGGGCAGTTTTCTTTTAGGGGTGCCAATCCCAAGGATCCTGGGATTGAGAATTTTTCAATCTCGATTCCCGGGATCGAAAAAATTCCCCGCGATTGGCATCCCTAATGGTTGATCTAGACCGCTTTGATCAGGTATACTGTAACCATTATTAGAGGGCTTCATAGCCCTCACACAGAGTTGGTATTAAAGTTTATATTCTACTGTTGCGACTGTAGGGAACGCGGTAGATAGGTGGACAGTGTCTTAGTCAACACTATATGCTTGATGTGCACAAGGTCGACATACAAAATGTGGACACAATAAAACATCAACATGACAATGGTCCATACATGAAAAAATCAACATGGGGAATTTATTTTCCGTTTTTGGCACTTTTTCCATACTTTACCACCCACTTGGACTCCCATTGGGAACGGTGGCGCGGTACACTAATTTGTAATCCACGTGATGACATCTACAAAGTGACATAAAAAACTCTCATGTCAACCTACCCTGTCTACCAATTAGCCTGTAACAGAGCTGTATCTAGCTGAGGGGCCTAATTACCGTTTCCCCTTCCCGCAGTAGCATTGCTTTTGTGTATAAATGGAGCTAATTTGCCTTCCTTCTGCTGTGTCAGGCACAGTGCGATCAGCACACACAGCTCCGATGCTAATCAGCGTTAAGAAAAAACTAAAGCTTAACGATGAGAACATGATTATTTATCTCTCTTGTCTCCGGCAGGTAGAAGAGATATGTTCAGGGCGCAGGCCAAGTCTGACATCCTTGGATGAGTTAGAGCCGTCTGAGAGAGAACGCGCACAGAAGATATTGCACTTTGCAGGATATGATATGCAAAGCGAGAAGCTCCCAGAGCCATCTAAAAGGGATCTGCTGGCGGCTGTACACATCCTTATCAGCGCACTGGATGGTAATTCATTCACGTTCCTCTCCCGTGCTGCAAACCTCCTGCTGAATACAAATGTTTCCTGTGTTCTGTGGCACGACGCTTTATATCCCGGCAAAACTGGGTTTTTGTTACCAAACTGGACAGACATTGAATGGGTGTCTGTAAACGGGTGGGGATGGCAACGTTTACAGTGTCTAGGTAGACAAGCAATAGGTCGACGCCAAATTGTCAACATGCTAAATGTATATATACAAAAGATCGACGTTGACAAAAGGTAAAATGTCGACACACGCAAAAGGTCGACAAAGTAGACACATGAAAAGGTTAGACATGAGTTTATTGTGTCTGTGTCAACATCTGTCGACATAGACACATTTCAGCACACTTTAGTGTTCCCAGTTGGAGTCTGGGAAAGTCTAAAAAATACCCCCAAAAAATGTTTTATGCAATTGAAAAACTCATTTCATGGGGCCGACCACGTTTACTTTTCGCTTGTGTTGATCTTTTGAATGATGACCCTTTTCTCAATGTCAACCTTTTGCATGTCGGCATTTTGCCAATATCAACATTTTTCTTGTCGATCTAGACACTGTAGACCTATCAGCTGGATGCCCTATAGCAGGCATGTCCAAACTGTGGCCCTCCAGCTGTTGTGAAACTACACATCCCAGCATGCCTTGCCATAGTTTTAGCATTCCCTAATAGCAAAACTGTGGCAAGGCATGAAGGGACTTGTAGTTTCACAACAGCTGGAGGGCCGCAGGTTGTTCATGCCTGCCCTATAGACATCCTGATGCACTGGAGTGCAGATCTGTTTCCCTTAGTATGACGATTGCATGAAGCATTTAGTGCAGCATAGATAGGGAGACTTTACAGTAGGGGTGCCCATCGACCATCGATGATTATAAAACACAGATGGTTTATGGCCAGTGTTGAATAGTTTTGCCATCGATGGGGGAGAACCAGATGGTTTCCTACCATCAATGTGAAGCTTAAACAAATAGTTTAATTTTTGCTTTTCACCAAGCAGCCGAGACACAGAGCTTAACTACGACACCCGCTAAGCCCTGCCCCTGTATTTTGATTGGCCCCCAGGCCAATCAATCAAAGAAAAGGGATGACCATCGATATGTAAAAACATTGATGGTCATCCATTGAATAGAAATACACTATCGATGTTAAGTTGCGCTTTTGCCATCGATGGCAAAGGCAACGATGGCCAACCTACTGCTGCATTATGATGTTGATGGGTCATGTGTGCTGCCTGCTGTTAGTTTAGGTATTGATATGGGGGCCTCCCAGGCCTATAAGGAGGTCACACAGGCTAAGCCTTGCTGCTATAGGATAACGGTGGCCTCCTTGTGTCATGAGCTACATGCAGTCTCAATAGAGGACCCAGCAGCTCCCACCCCACCAGTGACAAGGACCACTCATGTGTCTTATCCATGCTCTGGAGTTTGTTTAGTAGTCGTCATGGGTGCACCCATACTGTTAATATTTGTAATAATAATTAAAAAACATCCTTTTCTATAACTCTTTCCCTAATTACGTTTTCATAATTAGTGTTACTAAAAAGATTTATGCAAAATGCAATCAGCTAGATCTCATATATTTCACAGAGCGCCGTGATCAAGAGATTGGGTCAGGAGTGCAGCAGCCAGCTCAGTGATGATGGTTACGGGTCCGCAATATTCCTTCATACTAAAATAGTATGCATAAGTCTAATTAAAACTCAGATGGGTGGATTGGAGAGGAACTGCAGGCTGGGAAGTTTCGGGATGCAGCCTCAGATGAGAAATCTAGATGTGTAGGGTCTGATAGGAGGAAGGAGATTGTTGGAAATATATGATGTACAGAGGATTTAAGGCTGGTCAGTATGTGCTGTTCTGGGAATGTCAAACTGATCTGTTTTTGCTGTACTTGGGACAAAAGTCTGAAACCGTATATGATGAAAACTAAAGGGACCTTTTAACCAGTGGCTTCTACAGTATATGGAATATTGGTGCGCACAGACTGTTCACAAGTGCCTTAGTAGGGCTGCACTGCGCCCCAAGCCGGCCATAAACAACCACTGATGGCTTGCAGGGACAGAGCCACCGCCAGTAAGTGGAGCACTACCCAGAGTGTTTTTAAGGACAAAGGGGCAGTATTAAGCATTGGAAGGTGTCAATGCACCAAACAATCAGCTCCTGACAGGTTAAGGCAGAGTTTGAAAAAAATGACAGTTGGGAGCTGCTTGGCTGCTGCGTTATCACCTTTCACTTGATCATTTCATTGTATCACTTTACCAGGCTTAAATCGTCTGCCCCATCTGTTCTAATGCACACACTAGAGCAGATGCTGGGACCATGAGGCACTGATAGTGCTGCCCAGAGAACCCTGTACTCACACACCCCTAATTACAGCCCTTCTCTTCACTATGTGATATCCTTATATCCCTTTCACACCGCAGCTATAACCCAGTATTTTGCCGATTTTAAAGCATTTTAAAAACCGTTATAGCTGCAGTGCGAACGCGCCATAGTGAAATTACCGGTTCCAGAAAACTTGTATTTCAAAACAATAAAAAAGAAGGATCCACCACGGTTCAGACCCGGTTTTTGTGCAATGTGAATGGCTCTGAACCGCTATTTACTTGCAAAGCCAAGCTACACAGGCTGATAGGCTGTCTTCCTGCATGATGGCACTGCCCACAAGTAGGAAATAAACAGGATTGAGCACTGCTGAGCAGCTCCAGGGTTTGTGGTAATTTCTTCTGGGATTTGTTCCGGGTTTTTTTGGGGGGGGGGTGTGCCATGTCCTATTGGTCAGATGAGGAGGTGAGGTAGCTGCTAAGAATTAGAGGGGAGGAGGAGATTGCTCGCCAGTTAAAGATGCAGTGTTCTATAAAAATATAGCCTGGCTGCTGCTGGATTTTTACGGACATCTGCGCACATTTTAAATACTGTAAGTTGAATGCTCTGAAGAGAAAGTTCCACGAAGTTAAAGATCATAACCGTAAGCGCGGGGGGGGGGCGGGGGTCTGCCCGTTTGGATTAGAACTTTTTTGAACAATGCATGAGCGTGCTTGGCTATTCAGCTCTTGCCACTCTGCTGGCATTGTCCTCAAGCATATCTGCAGCAGAAAGATGCCAACTTGCAACTCTTGAAGCTACCCAGGCCTGGGCTGACGAGTCAGTGGCCAGAACCGATCCCGTGCCACTAGCCCAGTCCCCACCATCACAAACGGTAGTGTCTGAGACCCCTGAAGGCATCCCCGAGACACCAAATGTGGAAGTAGAAGACAATCAGCCAGACCCCAGTCAAGTGCGCCCATTTGCTGAGACCACGCCGTTACGTGGCAACAGTAAGTACAACCCTGTCCTATGAAACAAGGCTTCCCACCGGGATGTAGAATGTGCATGGAGTATGGAGGATGGATACATGGTTGTGGATATTGAGGGTGGGTTTGTGGTGCGTGCCTCTATTGAGGCAGGTTTTATAGCGAGGTAGGGAGTATTGAGCCTGGGTTTGTATGCAATAGGAGGAAAGGCCATAGTGTGGATATTGTTGAGGGGCATTCTGTGTGAATGTTTGGAGTGTTGGACAAATAGAATTCTCAAATGCCTTTGCCGGTCAATGTTGAATTCCTGCATTTCCCTTTTATTGTCCTCTCATTTTGTATTCTTGAAATGCTTTTTTTTTTTAAACACCACAGTATACAATGTGCCGGCAAGGAGATGACGACCGAACAAGACCGAGCAAGTGGCTCAGATAATGACTATGGTCCTTGCAGAGAATCTGGAACAGATGGATGCTGCCATGGCCGCATGAGAGGATGCACGACTCGAGCGTTACCTACAGGCCCAGCAGGAAACGAACAATTCTTTCATTTCACAGCTCAATCAAGACACAAGGGATTGCCTTCGAGAATTACAATACTTCCTAATGAGAGGGCAAAGGGATATGCATGAATTTACGATTGCTCGGCTAAGAGAAATGCAGGCATTTCAAGTGTCTTTGTTTGAGAGATTTCTCCCACACCAAGAGCGTCCACACACAATGCCCCCTCCACAATACCCACACTATGCCCATCCCTCATTCTATGACCATACCCAGCCTCCACACTTCCAACCTCACCCTCCTCAATATAGCCATGCTCCACCACCCTGCCATCATTTTCCACAACCTGAATCTATCCATCCTCCATCTACCTTCCCTCCCCAAACCCACTCTTATCCCCCTCCTGAAAGTATGCATCCTCCCCAAGCCGAATCACCTTCTGAAAGGCTGGCGTCTCCAGATTCACCAATTTTTATTGTTTTACATTGTTACCTTTTTTTTGGGGGGGGGGGGGGGGGGGGGGGGGGACTTTGAAGTTGTAGTGTATTTTACATATTTAGATAATATCTTTATAAATAATGTGTTGGTTTTATGGTTAGGATTTGTACCATTAAACATTTGAATTTTTTCACTTCGAGTTTAAAACTGTATCTGTGTATAATTTGATAGTGGGAATGCACATAAACATCAAACTGGTTTATTTAACCCAAAACCTTAACATAACAAGAAGAAACAAAACACTAGAGAAATGAATGGAGCAATGAGGAAAGGCTGCCCACTATAGCGGACCTCATCTGCTCTGCACTACCAGAATGTTCACCCATGTATGTTTCCAAAACAGGTGCAGGGTACACAGCTGAGTCCGGAATGGAAGAAATTAAATTCCTCCCTCTTGAACTCACAAAGGTTGTGCAGTATACAATAGGCTGCCACAATTTCAGGCATGTTTTCAAGGTCCGCTTCAAAAGACAACGCCATTGTCCGTTTCAGCGTCCGAATGCATTCTCCACAACCATTTGTGTAGAGCTCAGGTGTACTGTACTTGGTTTGGCCTCAGTGCATTAGGTGGACATGCTGAGAGGTCGACATGGGTCTAGGTCGACACAAAGCATTAGGTCAACATAGGCAAGGTCGACAGTCAAAATGTTGACATGGGTTTTTCCACAGTTTTTTTACCCGAATGTCGACATTCAACATTCACTGCGCTCGATTGTCAACATTAGCTGCAATTGCCATGCTTCGGGCATGGGGCCTCGCTACGCTCAGCACACCACGCCCTAATGGATGGTAGGGCATGAAATACCGCCTGTCGGCACATGTTGGTTCAAAAAACAGTGAAAAACCCCATTTCGACCCTTTGACTGTCCACCTTGCCCATGTTGACCTAAGGGGCTGGTTATGCTCAGGAGGGGGGAGTCCACGCTGTTTTTTCCTTTTTTTTTTGTTTTAAGCCGCTCATTACCATAGGTCCACTAATTCACACATTTTCAGGACTAAAAATCACACCATATCGCACCTTTCACCCGCAAATTCACATCCCATTAAATAGGCGTTTTTTTTTTTCAAAAACATTCCCGATTTCGGAACACGCGATAATGTGCAATTTCAGAACCTTACTAAAAATCGCATCCCATTAAATGTCACCCAGTAGATCAATCAACTGGAATCATTTGGATTCACAGGTATGATGTGAATGTTCAAAATATTCTCTGTGAAGCGCTGCGGAATATGTGTGCGCCATATAAGAAACTGTTACTAAATAATAAATTGTAGGTGATGTATTATAATCTGCAGATAGGTCAGTGTGTGTTGTATAAAGGGCTTTGCTGATGTTACTGTGGTATATTGCACAATCCACAATTCAGCTGCGACTGTGATGCTATCATTTTGCCTAAATTGGCACTGTGAGCTTAGGAAATACTGCATGAATATATTACTATTTGCATGTTGGCACAGAGCTAGTGAGAAAGCGCTGCCCCAGCAATGTGTCTGCATCAGGCTATTACTTGTGGGATACACTCTGCACATGCCCAGTAAGGCATTGCAGAGTGCAGCCTGTGTGTCTGATGCATAGAGAGAATAGATGTACAAGAGGAAATAAATAGTACTTAACTTACCTGCACCCGGAGACCAGTGATCGGTGCGTTCCTTCTCTGTGACCCGGTCAGCTGATCTGTGTGGTCAGAAGAGGTGGAGTGTAAGCCACTTTCACTGCACCTCTTCTGACCCCACAGATCAGCTGACCGAGTCCAGCATGTCAGCGACCACACAGACCAGTTGACCGGATAACAGAGAAGGAGCTCACTGGCCACGTGTCTGGGTGCAGGTAAGTTTAGGTCTATTTATTTTCTCTCCTATATACACCTGTTTTCTTTCTCTGTAGTCAGCCTATGGTCTATTTACACACACAGGCTGCACACAGAAGCCGACTTCTGTCTCTGCCTGTCAGCATGCAGCATACCTCCCAACTGATTACAGAGGGACAGTCCTGCTAATTGCAGACTGTTCCACTGACCCACCCGCCAGTGGCCATGTCCCAAGGGCACGCTGGGGGGGGGGGGGGCAGTTGGGGGAAGCTGGAGATCACCGCTGCTCTGGTGGTCGCTGATGAGATGCCATGCATATGGCATCTCTTAAGTGCAGGGAGGCAGGGCCATCTTAATGTATGGTCTTACTGGGCAGCTGCCCTAGGGATCCACAATTGTAGGGTCCTTCAAGCAGGGGTTTGCTGGTGCCTCCAGCGTTTCTTGTGAGGCTAGTAGATATTGCTGTCCACTGCTTTGATTGTGAATTACACAAAATTAGAGCTCTACCGGCCTACAGTCAAGCAGATAATGTAAGCATGCTAATTGCTGGATGGATGATGGCAGTTGGAGAGACGGTACGGGAAGCTATGTTTTTTTTTTCAACTTAAGTAGGGGCCCCAGTGCATTGCTTGCCTAGGGCCCACAATGCCATTAAGACAGCCCTGCAGGTTGGGAGCCCTGGGGCTGCCCAGCTGCTTGGGAAGCGCTGGGCAACCCCCAGAATTGTGTGTTCCACTTATAATGAAATCCCAACAGCAGGTTCTAAGGAAAAGTTCTGGCGGTACTGCTTTCCTAGCACGGCGCCCACGATAAGCATCGCATTAATCGCAAGCATCGCATGAATCTTATGTGTTTCTGCACCATAAGATGCATGCGATTAATGCGACTACAGTGATTTTTTCATTGTATCCATTTTTATCACATGCATCGCATCGGTCGTACTGTTTTAATGTCATAAGATGCATGCGATGCTTGCGATTGATGCAATGAAAGTATTTTTTTATCTTGGGCATTGTAAATCGCATGCATTGTATACTCTTAAACATACATACAATGTATGCGATGGACGCGATTTACGCGATTTCATACATTTGGCGCTCACAGGCCCGTGCTTACAATGTTAAATGCACCCCCACACCACCCCCCCCCCCCCCACTATAAACGTGAACCCGAAGTGTGGCGAGCGCACCGAGCCCGCGAGGGGAGGCGGTACGCGCCCTACGACCTTTCCATACCCCCACTATCCACGTTGGCGTGGAGTTGAGAATAGAAAGTGTGGCGAGCGCAGTGAGCCACCGAGCTCGAAGCGTGGCGAGCGGATGCGGATACCTGTGAAGCCCGCGAGGGGAAGCAGATAACTGTGAAGGTATCCGCGTCCCCTCGCCACACTTTCTATTCTCAACTCCACACCGACGTGGATAGTGGGGGTATGAAAAGGTCGTAGGACGCTTACCGCCGCCCCTCGCGGGCTCGCTGCGCTCGCCACGCTTCGGGTTCACGTTTATAGTGGGGGGTTGGCGTGGGGGTGCATTTAACATCGTAAGCACCCATTTGGGTGCTTAAAAGCACCCTTTAGGGTGATTATACAATTTTTAATCGTATAGGGGGCATACATACACCATAGTATATGCACTTTAGTATTTTGCATCGCACCCATCGCATTCATTGTACATATAAAACTACATACAATCCATACAATTGACTCGACATACAATCATCGCACGCATCGCGTACATCGTACATCGCACATGAATAAAGTAAACGATGAGTGCGATGCATGCGATTTAAATGCATACATCGCAGTCATCGCATCGCACGCATCGTAGCTTACTATACTACTGTTTTTCATACGATACATGCGATTTAAAAACCGAAATCGCACGTATCGCACAGATTGTATGCCATATAAAAATGTACACGATTAATGCGATGGGCGCTGTGCTAGGAAAGCAGTACCGTTCTGGCTGGCTCAGTAGACATTACAAAGCAAAAAAGAGGACTTCATTTCTGTCCTCCGCAGTTATGATATGCAGCGAAGAAGACCAAACGGAATCCTTTATTTTTAAATAGGAATGAAGAACCTGTTACTGTCCTCTTCCAGCCTCTTCACCAATCTTAAAACTAAACTTAAACTATTTGCTGCTCTAGTTCAGAGTACCATAACACTGTGAATGGATGGGACTTGTTATTTCCTATTTATTTTTTTGTGTGGTTTAGAAGAATGAATGTGAAGCTTGTCATGTACCCAGTGTCACAAGGAACCACACTGTTTCCAATCGTAAAGCGCAATGGAATATGCTGCGCTATATAAGAACCTAGGATACCCTGGCACTTGTGGCCCTCCTGCTGTGATAACGAGAGGGAAAGTGTTTCCACGTCTGCATCATTTGTTGTCTGTATATACCTGAATGTACGAGGGAGGGCTCCCCATAAGTCTAGTATTATCCTAGCTGTACTCTATACATTATCACAAGAACTAAATAATGGAGGACCAGGATGTCCACCACGCACAGTGGAATAAAACGCATCCGGCAATTTGTGGATAATTAAACCATAACAAGGTATAATTTTCTGACGTTTGTCGTACAGTGAGTACACAATGCTCACAATAAATGATGTTGATTACAGGATTATAACGGCACCTTTGTGAAATAAAATACAGTTAGGTCACAGAGGAGCATATTATCTACACAACCGTGAAAGCTGCGTTGCCATGGCACTGTGCGACATATATATCCCCCAAATGGAAGCACAAATCATATTTGTTTCATGGCTCTGAAGATGTCTCTTTATTCTCGGTTTACTTCTCATCCTTAATATTTAGTTCTTGTCTTAGAGTTCATTCCAGTGAGTCTCATTCTGTTACAATTACTCTAACGTTTACCTGCCATCTGCTGTTCCTAGGAGGTTAAAGAGTTGCATTATATTATAGATCACACAACTGCGTGAGCTAGTTTGTTTTGTGTTATACTGTAAGTTACTTCAAGCATGTTCTATCACTTCAAGCAGAAGCTTGCTGCCCTTTGCCATATTCCCAGTACTCACATGGAATATGGAGTGGTTCTTTTGTATTTGTGAACATTAAGCTAGTTTTACAAGGTTGAAATGTCCGCATATTAGAATGTCAACAGACCATCACTGACCTAACTGGTCCTGGTGGTAGTGACACCACAAGCAGTGTATTTTGGGTGCTTGTGGTCATGCAGTATATTTTGAGTCATGTGTTGAGCCGTTCCAGTGCCGACTTGTGGTAGTGACATCACAAGCAGTGTGTTTCAGGTCCTGATGGTCACGCAGTGTATTTTGGGTCATGTCTGGAGCAGTTTCAGCACAGACTTGTGGTAGTGACATCACAAGCAGTGTATTTCAGGTCCTGGTGGTCACACAGTGTATTTTGGGTCATGTGAGGAGCAGTTCCAGCACCAACTTGTGGTAGTGACATCACAAGCAGTGTATTTTGGGTGCTTGTGGTCATGCAGTATATTTTGAGTCATGTGTGGAGCAGTTTCAGCACAGACTTGTGGTAGTGACATCACAAGCAGTGTATTTCAGGTCCTGGTGGTCACACAGTGTATTTTGGGTCATGTGAGGAGCAGTTCCAGCACCAACTTGTGGTAGTGACATCACAAGCAGTGTATTTTGGGTGCTTGTGGTCATGCAGTATATTTTCAGTCATGTGTGGAGCAGTTTCAGCACAGACTTGTGGTAGTGACATCACAAGCAGCATATTTCGGGGTCCTTGTGGTCACGCAGTGTATTTTGGGTCATGTGTGGAGCTGTTTTGGCACAGACTTTAAGTCCATATTCACCAAACTGTATTTCACCTCTCTGGGAGTAACCCAGAGAGGAGAAGCAGCTTATTACCTAGTTGGGCAGAGATAGTCATGTCATCAAGCACGTCCCCAAGACGAGGAGTTGACCGTGATTCGCATGACTTCGGCAGGGTTTGGGGCTAATCAATGTTATAACTGTCTTTAGCTCCACCCTCTTCACAGCGCTAATAGGTTTCAAATGTTATTAACCTCATCCTGGCCACTTCACTAGACAGGCAAGATGCGGGAGAACCTTAGGCTGCCCCAAAATGCCTCCCACAGCTTCCAGGAGGATAGACAATAATGCATAAAGCTCCATGCAGCCTGACCCTAACCTCCCGCTATTGCCTTGTCCCAATTCTCCCATCCTGCACTCTTAGCGTTATACTGACACTCTCAGAATGCCAACGATGTGAGAATGTGCATGTGCCTCATCACAGTGAACTGGCATTAGGCTGATAAGTGTCTGTGCCATGCTCACCAGTCTTGGCTTTGTCTATCCCCGTACCATTTGCATCTCCTCAGTTTTCTTCTACACGTATGCCTAAGTTAAAACTGCAAGTCGTAGATTATGATTCTGGTATCTTAGTACTCATTTGTTCATGTTCTTGCGATACAGCTTGCGGTGTCACTTCCAGGCACCTTGCACGGTTGTCACTCGGGTAATAATATATATACACCCTTTGTCTCACAGAGATGCCAGACTCTGCCATGGCCATGCTTGGTGTGTGCTCTCAGCGTCATCTGCTGCCAGCTCTCTCTGCCTTGGTGAGTATCATCTATATATATGTCTAGTGTCTGATTGTGTGTCTCTGTTGGCAGCGAGTGAAACTACATCTCTTTCTCTCTCACACTTGCACAAACACAGAGGCAATCACAAGGGAGCAGACTAGCTTTCAAAGCATTTGCTTCGAGCAGGCTTACTAGTCATCTATATATATCTCTAGTGTCTGATTGTGTGTCTTCGAAACACAGCCATCTGTTGGCAGCGAGTGAAACTACATCTCTTTCTCTCTCACACATGCACAAACACAGAGGCAATCACAAGGTAGCAGACTAGCTTTCAAAGCATTTGCTTTGAGCCGGCTTACTAGTACTTCATATTTTTCCTTTGGGGAGGTTACTTAGTATAAATACAAATACAGAGTGGTGTCATTATTAATGTGCTTTCCTATGGAAACCTACAGAGTATAAATAAAAGATATATTCTATAAAATACATTAAATCCGTCTCCTTCACATACACCATTAGGAATATTTTTTTACCATTTGATTAGAATTATTGTTCACTGGATGGACATGTTACAGAGTATTTGTTAGTTGTGCAGTAGGATAAAATAAGGAAGGAAGTGTGTACGTCCATTGCATTAGCTGATCAGTAGAACTAGAAATTTGTATTACACTGTTCTAGAATGCCAAAGAAACCTCAGAAATAATTAATTTATAACATGTGTTGTATATGGGTGTAAGATTACCCCACACTATTTGAACCATATTGGGCAAATACCTGTAGGTTTCTTTGTGGCTGAATTTGGTAATGCAGTAGGGTTCCGGGAGTGGTGGCCTCCGCAGTGTGACCTCTGCGCAGAGCTGTACGCCGGGGATGGAAGCAGCCGGGCAGCGTCTGAGCTGGTTTTCAGATGCTGCCTGGCATTAGACTGCACATGAGCAGTCTAATGCTGAAATCCCGGGATTCAAATCCCAGCAATTTTGGGGCCAAATCCTGGGATCCCGCCAATCCCGGGATTGGCCATCCTACACCCAGTGTGTATGGGCCTTATGGCAGCCTTAGACACACATAGGTTACCTCTAAAGGTGGCTCTACTAGTACTGGAGGGGCAATTGCACAGTCCAAAATTCAAATTCAGGAGCCACATCAACTGCCACCCCAATCCTTGCCAGACATCACTGTCCGGGGCTCACTGGCAGTTGGTGCGGGTCCTCTATTTGAATTTTGGACTGTGCTGCCCTGTGTCCTTGGCATCTCCATGGCATCCCTGGATGAAATTGTTATTTATTTTCAAACTGAACTTCAGCAGAATACGTTGCCTCCAGTAGGTAACATCTGGCTAGGTGTAAAATGATGAGCACATTGTTGCTTGTAAGAGATCTTCCAACATGCATGGCAAAAATTGCCCTTGTGTATTGTGCCCTTCAGCTTTCTGCCACCTGATGGCCTGATTATAATTTATGAGTCAGGGATTTTTAACATGTAGCATATTGACGATCCGCCAACAAATCGCTTATATCCGCTGATTAGGATCGACCTCAGCATACATCTGCTAATCTATTGAAAGTGAGGTATACGGACACTAGGTCGACAGTCGAAAGGTCGACATATGCATTAGGTGGACCACTGAAGGTCAACAGGCCTTAGGTCGACACATAAAAAGGGTTGACATGGCTTTAAGTCAACAGGGTCATTAAGTCGACACAAGCATTAGGTTGACAGTAAGAAGGTCGACCTTTTGGTTTGGGTTTTTTTTTTTTTTTTTTTTGCAGGGAACCAACATGTGCCGACAGGTGGTATTTCATGCCCATCCTCCGATAGGGCGTGAAGGGGGAATATAATAAACCGAGCCCAAAGCATGGCGAGCGTAGCGGTGCACTTTTTCCGTGTCCATGTTGTCTGTGTTGACATTCAGGAAAAAACAACAACTTGAAAACCCCATGTTGACCTTTTGACTGTTGACCTACTCAATGTCAACCTAACGCTTGTGAAAAGTGTCAGTGATCGAAGAGAATATGGGGCAGTACAGCTCCTTTTATGTGGAACAGGTAGGTGACATTATCAGCACCATATCACACCACGCCCCCCGACAGCTCACCTGTGTGCCGGCCACACCCCCTACTGGCACACTTGGCTTCCAGAGAGGTTTGCCGTCAAGTCGGTGAGTACAGCTTACCACAAGCTGAAACCAAACAAGCTTACCCTGCATATGGTAGCGGCAAAGACCCAAGCCCAGGGATGCTAGCATTGAGACACTACAGCTGCAGTTACCTAGATCTCTCTGTAACTCACAGAAATCAGCCATCCCAATGCATCAGTCAGATTATTAATGCACTACACAATTTAGGTTAACGTTTCAGTTGCAGATGTCCTGGGGAAAATAATGAAATATGAAGGCTTGGCGTGTGTTATAAATACAGTATCTTATTCCTTACTATAAGGGATTTACTGGTGACTTTATATAATGTCCTTTTCCTATTGTGCATGTACAGAGCACTAACATGCAGACCTGTGCTGTACAGTAGATCCAGGGCTGCCTCCTTGTGCAATTAATGTGTTTTCATTAGTTAGAATCTTGCAGAATCTGGTTAACTGCGTCATGAGTTACATCTACAGTAAATGCGTTGGTTTCACTGGGAATAATGGCATTCATTTTTTCCGTCCCTATATTGTTGTTTTGTTTATTTCTCGTGACAAATGTGCTTTATATTTCTGCATATTTTATGAATTTCATATCTTGGTTCTTCCTTGTAGCTATAGGAACCAGAGACAGTGGCATCTATTGTAGTTTGTTTTTTCTTAAAGGTACATTTCTTGGCATCCATTACTCTGAGTTAGTAACCCATTTCCTTAGGTATAGACAGGAAGTTGTCACTCGCAAGGACCACGTGTATATAGCCTACTGCCTCCTCTCCTCCGTTGTTGTTTTTTCCTTAATCACAAGCTATAGTCGGGTGGTTTGATATTTTTGATGCAAGAATTATCCCGGGGTTGCCTACTTTTCAGCTGCCCGCTAGCCGAAGAAGGGGAAGTAGCCAGCAGACATGCTGTGAAGGGGGCATGGCCGAAGGTGGGACTGAAACGCTGTGCTGTATTTTGGGGCATGGCCATTACGATCTTGTCATCGTGGCCACGTCCCCGCATTGCAATATTGGTATTTCAGGCATTGCAGAGTGGGGACGGGTCCACAGTGACAAGATTTGCGTCATCGGGTTACCGCGGACCCCCTGCCTAGTGGGAATTGTGGGAGGCTGGGGGATTCCAAAAGGGTTACCCGCCTTTCAGGGGGGCTGGGAGGCAGACACAAATTCCGGGAGCCTCCAGGTCATTCTGGGAGGCTAGACAACCCTGGTTATTCTTGCCAAACAGTGTGCCTTCTGGAGCCACGGTGTGTGGCGGGGTGGCTACCCAGGGGTGAATTACACTTGTGATTGGGGAGTATTGGAGCTGATTCCATCTTGGCGGGCGCGTTTTGTGCCTTATCGGGTGCCGGGTGACTGACAGACAGTTGGGATTCCGACAGTCATTACACCGACACTCGGGATCCCGAGGGCCTTCGGCTATTCTTCCTCGTGGGGGTCCATAGAGGGACATTGTGTCTGCGGCGTGGCAAGCGCAGCGAGACCGCAAGGGGCTTTGTTGTGCTCCCCCCCCGCTGAGACATCAGACATAATGACTGTTGGGATCCCGCCTGTCGGTGTGCTATACCACACCCGTCCTATCAATCAGGTCCTACAGTAGGTCCAGCCACTGAGTGGGACGATGTCTGGAGTCAGAACTGGAGAATACTGCCCCCTAGCTTGTCCAGTGGTAGAGCACAGCTGCAGGCTAGGGGGGTCGATGATGTTGGCGGACCAGAATGGTATTAAAGATGTCACCACACACCAGAGAGGAGCTGCGATTGGCCTCTCAATACACAGAGTGGATTACTGTGATACTGTGGAAGCAGAATGGACAAATAATCATTCTCTACAATGGCCGGTTAGTGCCCATTCGAGGTAAGTCCTCATTAGGTAGATATTCTCCATTAAATTAGTGGATAATATAGGGATGGCCATCGTTGACATTGCCATCAATAGAAATTCTGCAACTGGCCATCGATAGTGCTTAACTATGCAATGGATGACCATCGATATTTCTACATATCGATGGTCATCCATTGTATTTGATTGATTGGCCTGTGGGCCAATAAAAAAACACAGGGGGCGGGGCTTTGCGGGTGACGGGGGCGGAACTATGCTCAGTGTCCCGACACTTTAATTAAAAAAAAGCAAAACATTGTTTTGCTATTCCATCGATGGAGGAAAACCATCTGGTTCTCCCCCATCAATGGCAAAAGTATTCAACATCGGCCATGAACCATCGATTATTTCGAATCATCGATGGTCGATGGCCATCCCTAGGATAATATAAAAGTGCCGGCATGTCTAAATCTACAGAGTGCCTTCAGCAGCAATGGCTCCTAAAAGAAGATGTCAAAAAAGGAGAAGCATTTAGCAACTGTGCGGTCTGCAATAAATCTTTTACTGGGAATGAAGATACGGTGTTCTGTGATGAATGTGTACGAGTGCCGGCTGCTGTTTCTAGTCAGCAGTCTAGCAAGCGTTAGGGGCTTATGGAATGGATAAAGAAGTCATTTGTCTCTAAATAGGAGTTCTTAGCTCTGCAGGGGTCTAACAGATCCAGGTCCCAGGTGAGCCTTGATTATGAGTGTGGTGCAGCTACCCCAGGATGTGGTACTGCATACAATATTGAGGATTGTTTTAATGACGAATCAGAAGAAACCTGTTAGGATGCGAGAAGCTTTAAATAAAGAACTTGCAGGAATTAGAGGGATAAACCTCCGACCAATCAGCTCCTACCTGTCATTTTTCAAACACAGCCTGTGACATGGCAGTTAGTTGCTGATTGGCTGGTGGTTTATCACTCTCCATTTTATCACTTTTCAAGCTTAGTACATCTGGCCCATTGTGAGCTACAGTACTTTTGTGGTAACATTCTCAGCAAGATCCAAGGCTGTTGTAGTGTCAAGAAGGCATTATGGCTGCACTCTTGGCCAGTTGGGATGCAGTCGGGATCCCAACAGTCAGAATACCAACAATGGAAACTCGATGGTCAGAATGCGGTCATTAGGTTGACAGTATCCCTACCCTAAAGCTCCCCCTAGTGCTTAACCCTGGGTACAGGTTGTTAGGTCAACAGTGTCTAAGGGCAGTAGACCGCAAGGAGAAAAATTCTCCGTGCATGGCGAGAGATTTTTTCTCTCGCCATGCACTCGCCCTGTTCCGGAGGGCTCGCTGCCTCTCCTGCTCCCACTATTCAATATGGTTAAGACTCGCCGCCACTCGCGGCGAGTCTTAACCCCTGCAGCGGACGAGCGTCCGCGGCAGGGAGCTGGCAGGGAGCCGGTGGCAGCCAGGGAGATTAAAGTCTCCCTGGCTACCCCAGAACATATGTGGAGGGGAGGTGGGCTCCCCGGGACCCAGGCAGCACAATGATCGGATGCAGTGAATATATGAATATCTAATGAGCGGCTCGAGAGCTCCGGCCCCCTGCTGGCTGCTCTGTGTAAAAAAAATATATATATATATATTTTTTTTTTTATTAAATATATATTCATGTGCTTATAAGCACATGAATAAAAATAACATGCCCCTTCATAGAAAAAAATCCTGATTTTTTTTACACCAAAATTAAAATAAAAAACCTTTTAGTTTAAAAGTTCACATTCCAGTTCTCCATGAAAAGATGGAGAATTGCGACACGGAGAGACACGGCGAAAATCACTTAAAAAGACGGCGAAAATATCACATTGAATAGGGTGGTTCACTTTTGGAGAGCAAAATGCTCCTTCCAACGCGAAAACAGCACAAACTCGCCATAAAACACGGCAAATTTTTCTCATTGAATACTGGCCTAAGTCGACCACTATTGGTCAACAGTAAAAAGGTCAACATGGTGAAAGGGTCAACTCAAGCAACTCAAGCAAAAGGTCGATCTTTTGCCTGAGTCGTCCTTTTGACCATGTTAATAAATGTTTACATTATAATATGAAATATTTTATTAACTATATGCTTTTATATATGCTGGGTGAATATACACATTTGTGCCCTTACTGGCCCCTAGAGGTGTAAAAAGGTGCTATATATATATATATATATATATATATATATATATATATATATATATTAGTGCGGGTTCGGCTCTTTTATGTTCTTTTACTGGTTGAAGCCAACAAAATCATTTGTCCTTGTGCTGAAACAGGTTAAACAGATTTGACAGATACTTGTTATTAACAATGGAAAATTATGAAATAGACAAAAGGTTGACATAGCATTAGGCGACACCTGAAACGGTCAGCATATGTTTTTTTGTTTTAAATAGGAAGTCAAGATGTAGATGTTTTCACATAGACCCCAATTATTGTTGCTTCACTTGCTTTGCTTCAGGCACTTTACCGTTTCTACATGGAGGGTAAAGTATCAAAAAGTTCAAAAGAAATTACATATATATATATTTATAAAAAATCCTTCATGACAACCATTTTCATGTCAACGTTTCTCTATGTAAACCTTCTCAACTATGTGGTGTTGACCTATCAACTGTCTACCTAGACACCATTGACCATTGGCCTGGATATCCATGCACCAGGGGCCTAGGGTCTGCTGTGCATACAGGTCACACCTATGTTCCCCAGTCTGGAGAGTGTCTAGTGTGTAGTAAAGGTCTCCTCTGAGAGGGATTGATGTGGAATAGGAGGGGAGGAGCAGCACAACTTGTGTAGTAAGTGCCACTGAAAATGTCAAGGTGCCACTATTTCCAAGGGTTCCCTAGCCCTGTGCTGTATTATGATCAGTATTTAAGTTAGATAAGCTGGGATACTGTAATTTGTGAATGTGGAACATTTAATCCTAATGACACCATACCCTTGTTGTACCACCCCCTTCTCCCACACTCATCCAATGATTCCCCCTCTCCCCGCACCCAGGCCACTATTAATTTGTATTTTGGGGGCCATTTATCATTCTAAATTTGCGTCGAAATCCCTGAAAACACCCATTTTCGGGGGTTAGCCGCAAATAATATGTATTTTCCCCTGAATGTATAAGGAGGGACCACAGCAGGAATTTCCAATCCCTGCTGCACCACTGCCGGCCACCTCCCCCATAGGTTTCTATGGGGGATGTGAAGCTGCCTGATCTATCAACATCGGGCAGCAGCACATCGCATCCCTGGGCTATCACCATTCTGAGATGGCGATAACCCATTGTAGCCTATGGGCTACACACCACATTGGTGCCGGGGCAGCGGGGTCGGCTCAGCACATCGCAGGGACGGGCTGCTTTCGGAGCCCTGTCCCTGCGAGCAGGGGTTGATACATCCTGCCGTTAGGATCGCATTTTACAATGCGATCATGGGCGGCAATATTCCGCACAGTTCTCATTGTATATGCAATCATTTAAAAATGGGCCCCAAAGTTGCTTACCCCAACCTAGTTTTGTAGCATTTTGTTTGCCATGCTGACCTTTTCTATCAGTACTTCTTACAAAGCATGCATCGAAGCCCTTCGCTTATTTTACGTATATCTTTTTCCCACCAACTAACGTTTCCTATTAGTTTTCCCGCCTTTGTCTTCTCAGTCCACCACAGCCATGCGTACGGCCCAATGGCCTCTTTCCTTTCAGCTAGGCACGCACTCGGGGTTTTGTAGGCTTTAACTACGCTCTGATAAGATAAAACAAAGATGATTGTCCTCTATTGAGGATGAGGGCGAACAGAGGGCGAGGGATTTAATTAGACACCAGAAGAGAAATTGTCATTTTAGAGAACAATGAAATTAATGTATGTTGCTGACATGGCTGAGGATCGGCATCTCCTGTGCCTCGTTATATTACAGATATAATTAGACTGTAAATCATGTGCGGGAAACACGTTGTACATCTAGTCTCTTACATATATATTATATACATATATATATATTCTATTTACAGACATTTACAGTAGTCCACCTTACTGTTACTTAAGCATAGTGATAGTGTTTAACTTTATTATATTCCCATGATCTTTACTGAGATTTTTATTGTTTCACTTCAATACCATAACAAATGTCAGCAGTGCAATCAGATCTGCATTGGCGCATCTAGTAATATAATGTAAGAATAAAGTGTTTCCGCACTGCCAGTAGCTATGCCTTGCTACAGCCCTCTAGCACGGAGCTTGTTAAAAACTATAAATCATAACCTTCCAGCCTCTGGGATTAACTGTATTCCTGTGTTCTCTCCTTAATTAGCCAAACATCACATCAGATGAAGGACTTTGTTCAAGGACAGGACCGCTGCTGTCTGATCTCATCCACCAAGGCACATTTCAGATTGTACAGAGGTTGTTCTCTTTATCTAATGTAAAGATGGAAGTGAATGAAGAAAGCATCAGTGCAGTAACTGCCACGGATCCCGGCTTCCTCCCACTTATTCTTTACATTTCCATATCGGGATTCCATTCTTTAGAAAAACACAGTAAGAACTGAATTATTGGACTGTCCTCCCGGGTTCCGACAAGCAACAGCTACACAGAGTGAGGGTTTTCATGTACTGTACAAGTAACTGTTTAAATGTAGCAATACACAAGTTAAAAAGTTACGCTTGGCTCCAGAGGAGGGGCTGCAGCACGTTCAAAATTCAAATAGAGGAGCCACACCCTCTGCCAGTGAGTCAGTTTGGAATGGCAGTTGCTTGCCTCCCCTATTTGAATTTTAAAGTGTGCTACAGACACCCCCCCCCCCCCCCCTCTGGATCTTCCCCTGCTTGTCATTTTTATAATTTCTGCTAAAAGCATGTAGGGGAATGTATTATAAAGGACCTTTAACATCACAACCATGAGACCCATGACAGCTGGAAGAAGAGCAAGATTGGCTTAAGTGTGTTTTTGCTCGCCACGGGTTACATTTCCCAATAGATATCCATGTGGACACCTGGCCGTCATGGGTCACATGGTTTTTGACGTCAGAAGTGAAATGTAATAGTGTTATAGGGACAACTAAAAAAATTGCACCATATTGTACATCACATGTCAAATATCGCACTTGTAATAGGGTCTGATTTTATTTTAAGACAAAGTCAGAAATCATTTGCGATTTCTGTCGATTTTTAGTAACGGCAATGTGCGATTTGTTTTTTAGACATGTGCGTTTCTTAGTAATGGAATGTGCATTTTTGGGTAAAATTGAAATGGAACAGCATGACATGGGGTCAGGTGTTGCAGCCCATGATCTCTTTGAGCCGGTCCTGGTTTTACAAATAATGGATAAAAATGATCTGCCCCCTAACCCCCCCCCCCCCCCCCCCCCCGAATTTTAGAAACCAGCACCAGGCTCTTGGACTGGTCCTGGTTCCATGGAGACGGCTACATCCAATCAGGGCTTAGCTCATATCTGATTGGTGACGTCACTTAGATTGCCTCAGAAGCGGCGGTAAGCCGCATCTGCAAATACTCAAATGCGTATCTCCTGTGCGGGGTCTTGGTACAGAATTTTATTTTAACCCCCCGGGAACCCTACTGAAGAAAAGGACCACCCAGTGTGGGGTCCAGGGGCAGGGGCAAACGCAGGATTTTCAGAAGGGGGTTTCCAGAGAGGCGGAGCAAAGCACGGAGATGGACACTTAGGTGACCCAGTATATGCCAGGTCAGTTAAAGTATTATAGATAGACCAAATGTATATAAATAATAATAATAATAATAATAATTATATATATATATATATATATATAAAAAAATATATACATAACAGCAGAGTAGACCCCTGGGCATAGCAATGTATTGGGGCCCCTAACTATCCTCCAGCGGTAGGGGTGGGGGGTGCTATGAGCGGAAGCTTTGATGTCCTGCGGGTGTTAGGGGGTATTATATCAACCACTCAGCATGTAGGGCTCAGTAATTTCCACTAATTACCCCTTTACTGCACAGATGGTGGGAGATGGGGTGGGAGAAGGGGGCATTGGGCTGAATGAATGGATCCCAATACATAACTTCCAGGGTGGTAGAGGATGTTTAATATGCAGAGGAGGGGTGTATAGTGGAGTGGGCTTATTATTCATAATTTTCTGGTGGGAGGGCAGCTTGCTTGACTGCAGATATCTCCAGTTCCAGGAACTAGATTTCTTAGCATTTAATGGAATTAAAAACCAGAGAATCCCACCTACCAAATGGTATTGGGGACTAGGGGTTCAGAGTTCAGGAGGCAGAGCAATCTGCCAACGAGTATATAAAACTACTTACCAGGTGTGTGGAGCTGGAGCAGTAACCAGCTGCTGGAAGGCTGATATCTCTGGTTCTGGGCACAGTAGAGTCCAGCTTCTAGCTTCCCTCAAAGGGCGAGAGTCCCAGCTTTTGGAATGTATCCTCAGAAAAGAGAAACTGAAATATCTGACTGGGAACAGCAATTAACAGGCTTGGATGGGGACCACTGCTTTGAAGTCAGATATCTCTGGTTCCCCAGGGCTGAGTTTTAAAATTCTTGTACCCATGGAAAGAGGGGATTAGGGCCCTCAGATTCCTGGGGGGGGGGGTGTTCTGGGTACTCAGAGACCCCCCCTGCATGCGCTACTGAGGGGAGGTAAGTATGTGTATGTATGGGTATGTGTATGCATGTTTAAAGCTATACTGTCTGGGTGTCTGGCTGTATTTATTGTAACCTTGGTCATACTGGTGAACTACAAGTCTCAGCGGGCCCTTTAATGCCCACATGCTGGGACTTGTAGTTCTCCAAGTCCCTGCATGTGGGGGAGGCTTGCTGAGACTTGTAGTTCACCAGTACAACCCAGTGTTGTTGTTTTTCCTATTTTCTTCAACCAAAATATCAGCCCGGCGTCCACAACCCAGGGGCACCAGGGACAGCCCCGGGGTTCAGCCCTGGATGGGTGAAGCCTGGGGGGAACCCCTATATAAAAAGTGTCCTGCGGCTGTGGCATGACCACTGTCGTTGGTGCCCCATGTTGGTTCCACAATACGGGGGACCCATATTCTTTTTGTCCACCCTATCTTTGGCACCAGGGCCTGTCTAAGAGCCCGATGCTGCTTTCTTAAATACGGGGCGACTCCAGATATTTTTCCCCCCAGCTCAAAGAGCCCAGGGCTGGTTATGCTCGGTGGGGCATGCCATTTAATAAATATATAAATATATATATATATACGTTGCTTAAAGACACTGTGTCTGTGCAGGGTATTTGGCGGAAGCGCGTCATTCCGCACTGTTACTACATGTGCAATTTCCAGTTAACTCGCGATTTTGTCCGTTTAACAAAAGAATTGCATATTACTAAAAATCTCAGACCTATTACATTTTGCCCCAGAGGTCTTTTAGCCTACTTGGATCTAGCATCTACCAAAGTTTTATCTAAAGCAACAGAGATTTTTCCTTCCTACAAAGAGAAGTGCCACCAATTGCTTTGTCTTGCTTCTCAGTAGGTTGTAATGACTGCATTCATCAGTCCGGAACATTTTATCTGATTTCCATGCTATTACTGCACAAGCCCAACCCGAGGCCCTTAGCCATCTGCACCACTCACAGCTAATGCTCCTTTAAATAAATAGGAAAAATATATGCAAACAGTGATCCTTGTTCACTGTGATGCTGTGACAATCAGCGAGGCTGTGGAGTAATGGTTTTCTTCTTTCTATTGTAGGTGTATAAACTATAAATGACACCTACAGTACATAAATCAAGAGCAGGTCTAGACTTCTCTTCCAAACCCCAGATCTACACCCCTGTTGTCAAAGCTTATGATTGGTGACTCCTGGGGTAACATTTAATAGGATGCGATCTTTAGTAAGGTTCTGAAATCGCAATGGTGCGAATTTTAGTCATGAAATGTGGGATTTGTGGGGGGGGGGGACGGTATGAGGTCCCCCCTCCTGAGCATAACCAGCCCGAGCACAAAGAACCGGTCCTGGTTTTAGAAATTCAGGTGACAAAAAACATAGGAGAGCCCCAGGATTTCTTAAAACCAGCACCAGGCTCAAGGGCTGGTGCTGGTTTCCAAAATACAGGAGACAAAATGAGTAGGGGTCCCCCGTATTTTGACAACCAGCACCGGGCCCCAACAGGGTAATGCCACAGCTGGGGAACTTTTTATGCATGTTCCCCCGTCCAATGCAATCATCCCCGTAGCTGGTCAGCCCAGACAGGGACCCTGGAGGAGTGGGGACACCCCCCCCCCCCCCCCAATAAAGGGGACCCCTCCAGAGTTACCCCCTGCCCAGGCTGAAACCCGAGGCTGTCCCTGGTGCCCCTGGGCTGATGTAAATGAAAGATAACCCTATTGGGTACTGCTGTGGAACTATGAGTCCCAGCAAGCCTGTGCCGCATACTGGACTTGTGGTTCTCCACTTGCATAAAAAGTTTCCCCCGCCGTGGCATTACCCTGTTGGCTGTTTGGGCCTGGTGCTGGTTATCAAAATACGGGGGACCCCTATTCATTTGTCTGGACCGGATTGAACCAGAACTGGCCCTTGAGCCTGGTGCTGGTTTTAGAAATCCTGGGGATCCCCTATTCATTTGTCTGGACCGGATTGAACCAGAACTGGCCCTTGAGCCTGGTGCTGGTTTTAGAAATCCTGGGGATCCCCTATGTTTTTTTGTCCCCTGAATTTCTAAAACAAGGACTGGTTCTTTGAGCCCGGGGCTGGTTGTGCTCAGGGGGGGGACCCTACACCATTGTTTTTTTTCCAATTTTACTTTTACACATTTTCTTGTACAGAACCATGCACAGATCGCATTGGTCTGTGCATGGTCCTGTCAAATACGACATGTTGAACTTTGCGATTTTTGGTAACATTTTCCCAAAATCGCATCCTATTACATTTGCGAGTTGTGTACTTTATAATGGGAAAACATCTGGATGCCAATTGGAAGTGTTTCAAAATCGTCAGGTCAGAATGTGTGATTTTCACAGCAAAAAGTGTAATATATACCGCAATTCGCATCCTATTAAGTTTTTTTTTTACTAAAAGTCGAAAAACCGCATCTTATTAAGTGTCACCCCCTGATGTCCAAGGGGTTCATTTATTATAGTGCCTAAAAATGAAAATAGCTGATGTTCCCTATAGCATCCAATCAGATTCTGTCTATCATTTCCCTATTGCGTCTCAGAAAATGATAGACCGAATCTGATTGGTTGCTAACATCCTCCCCACGTTTAATTTTTAGAAGCTTTATTACATTTACCCCTTACTGTACATGTACTTGTATTATCAAGAACCATGCCCTTCCTACTGTAATTATAGAGGGCATCAGAAGCTTCCTCACGTTTCTATGCCCCGTATATGCACTTAGCCCTTTATGGGATTGCAGAACTGCCTTGTGGGAAATATCTGATAGCTCTATATGTTATAGTCGGGGGCCTATGATTCCATATAGTGTTATGTATTAACCCTTTGAGTGCCAAGGGAATCTGTCAACTTAGGTGTGAAAATTGCCAGGCAAACCTTTTTATTAACCCCTTGAGTGCCAATGTTGCTGCGAGAGATCCTCAAAATATCCGTTAAAAATGCCAGCGCCGCTCTGTTCTTTTTTTGGGTGCAATATTTAACTGAACTCCAATGAATTGACTTATTGCTGTATTTGTGTTTCTACTAAAAGAACAGTTGCTGTGAGCGACGCCGGCATTTTTAGAGGATATCTTGAGGATCGCTCACAGCGACGTCGGCACTCAAAGGGTTAAGAGTTTCCAGCCGGAAGAGATGGACATTAAAAAGATAAAAATAAATAAAAATGTATTTGTATTTTCTGGAAAATATTTCCTCCGTTTCCTTTGCTGTATGTGATTGTATTTCCTTTATCCTACTTTTGGAGCTGTATAGGTACATCGTGTATACAGGTGGAGTCCATGGCACTTCTAGGACAAAAAGTTTGTTATTGATAAATTGTGTTGAGATCATTTTTAAGGTGCCCATACACGTTACAATTATTGTATATAATATCGCAACTCATCACATCACATCTCGGTTTTGCGATGAGATGAGATGAGATCTAGAACAAAAAGCATGTGCTGCACATACTTTATGTACTAGATCTCATCTCATCGCAAAACCAAGATGTGATGTGGTGAGATGCGATATTGTATACAATAATTGCAACGTGTATGGGCACCTTTAGGTTTAGTGAGGGACAAGATTTGTTTGTTTGTACACATATTTTAAGATAGGCAAAACCAGTGCTAGTGGATACCAATTACATTGACCGTAATTAATTTTAATTGGTCCTCGACCACCAACCCTAGGGTGCTGCGGCACACAGTTCTATGGGGCAGTATGGATGATGTAACAGTATTACTGCCTCACAGCACTGAGGTTGTGGGATTGATTACCACCACAGACTACCTGTGTGAAGTGGTATATTCACCCCAGAGCCGGCCTTAGGCATAGGCAAACTAGGCAATTGCCTAGGGCATTTGGAATGCCTAAGGGGCATCAGCAGCTTCTGCTGATTAAAATGCTATGCAGCATGCCTATATTCTGTGTGTGAGTGAGGCTGTATCTGCATTTGAATCACCGGAAGCTCCCTGTGTGTGCTGGTCATAACAATGCAAATAAGACGAATGTTCAGCAAAAAATGCACTCAACCTTAGCAGAACTGGCCAGGAGCTGCATGGCTTATTGAGTCAAGATGTATGAGGAAACATCTGAATCCAAGCAGAGGCAGAGGTCACAGTGTTAGCGGCTGTGCGAGTGCTGTCTGTGGGTGGGTTGGTTGTGCAATAGTGTTCGGCATATGTGTAAGGGGCATTATGTGTGTCATTTATAAATGCATTAATAATGTGCAACATATGTGTAATGGGCATTATGTCTGTCATGTGTATAAGGGCATTAATAATGTGCAACATATGTGTAAGTGTCATTATGTGTATGAAGGGCATTAATAAAGGTTGGCATATATGTAAGGGGCATTATGGTTATAAGGACATTAATAATGTGTGTCATGTGTAAGGGGCATTACTGTGTGGTATTATCAGGGGTGCCGAGAGAAAGGGGTAGGGGGTACAAATTACCCAGGCCAAAGTCTGATGGAAGGGCCCAGTGGGGGCCCCGGGTCCCCTCCCCTTAAGTGACAGCAGCAGCTGCAGCTCTTCTCCTCTGCCCAGCACACACTGCTTTGTGATGGGTTGCAGTGTGGCCATGGAGGTGCTTAAAATACAATATTTCGTCAGGATTTTTTTCTAAGGGTATAATGTGAGGAGTAATGTACATAAGGTAAAGTGGTACTACTGTGTGATGTAACATGAGTAAGGGACACCATCGCATGATATAATGTGAATAAAGTGGCACTACTGTGTGGCATAATTTGAATTGGGGGTACTATTGGGTGGCCATGCCCCTTCCCAGCAAGAACACACCCCTGTTTGGGCTGCGCACCGAATGTGTGCACTGTTTCTAAATATTGCGGGTAGGAGCACCAAAATTATGGCTGCTATGATGAGGGTTGATGGTGCTGGGAAAGGGGAGCAGGGTCAGAGGCGGAACTAGTGGCGGTGCTAGGGGGCACCAGCCAAAATCTTGCCTAGGGCGTCATTTAGGCTAGGGCCGGCTCTGATTCACCCTGTGCATGAGTGGGTTTCCTTCGGGGGTACTTGTTTCCTAGCACGGCGCCTGCGATTTTGATTGTATCCATCGGGTCCAAAAAAATAGCATTCATCGCATCGCATACGATCGACATGATCAATGCCATTTTTACATCGGAACCAATGTAAAATGGTCCCTGAGACCCGATTTTACATTGGGCCCAATGTTAAATGCTCCCCAGACCCCAATTTTCATTGTATACCCACCCTGATGGGTCAAATGCCCCCCCATTGTTAACAACACCCCACGATGAACGCCAACCCGAAGAGTGGCGAGCGGCGGCGGTACGCGTCCTCCGTCCTTTTCATACCCCCACTATCCACGTCGGCGTGGAGTTGATTTTATATAGTGTGGCGAAAGCCCGAAGCATCTCGAGCGCAGCGAGCTCCGCGAGGGGACACGCATTACTTCACAGATATTACGCGTCCGCTCGCCACGCTGCGCTCGCCACACTATGTAAAATCAACTCCACGCCGACGTGGATAGTGGGGGTATGAAAAGGTCGGAGGACGCGTACCGCCGCCGCTCCCCACGCTTCGGGTTGGCGTTCATCGTGGGTGTGGCGTTAACAATGGGGGGGGGGCATTTCACATGTAAAATACCCATAAGGGTGGGTATACAATGAAAAATCGGGTCCATTGGCCCATTTAACATTGTTCCCTATGTAAAATCGCGTCCATCGCATCAGTCACATCGCATGCCTTAACTTAAGGCATGCGATGGACGCGATTTTGTAATTGTCGGGGAAAAGGCTAAAAATAGCCCTGAAATTGAGTTGGTCGTGTCCATCGCATACCTTGAGTTAAGGTATGCGATCACCTGCGACGGGCGCCGTGCTAGGAAACAAGTACCCCTTCGGGTACTCCGGTTTCTTCCCACACTCCAAAAATATTCTGGAAAGTTAAATGGTGCACAAAAGAGTGTTTAAGTGTGCGTAAGTGTGGTAGGGAGTATAGATTGAACACTTCACTGGAGCAGGGACAGAAATGGCAAATATTCTCTGTAAAGCGCTGCGGAATATGTGTGCACTATATAAATAAGTGGTAATAAATAATTAAATTGATGTATTTTGTATTTACACTTATACCCAAAACCAAGATATTTCATGATGGAATACAAATATTCCAAACTACAAAAACTAACTTTTGGTCCCAAGCATTTTACATACAGTATGAGAGACTCCACCTGTCCTATACTATTTCTTGCGGTGTTTGCTTCAATTTCTTTTTTGTTGTTGTTTGTTTTGTAATATTGTTTATTGGTCAGCAAATGACAATAATAAAACAAATGTATAAACCGTCAAATCCAGACTCATTTTTTTCCAAACTATAGCAAGTCCGTGTGCTGACATTTTCAGTTACATTTGAAAAAGTGATAATGGTTGTATAGGCAGCATGGACTCTGTAGTGGTTAGCATTACTCTCTCACAGCACTAAGGTCATGGGTCATATAGAAGGTAAATAAAATAAAATGAAAGACAACAAATGAAAATAAAAGAAATAAATGGAAATAAACTAGTTAAAAGAAAAGTGGGTTTTTGCAAGTCAATACGCATTATTAAAAGTGTCAAAGGAAACTACCCAGGATGAAGTCCCAGATCCTCAACCCCGTTCTTCTCCAGTGTCAGGCTGAGATCCGGGAATTTCCCAACTCGATAGACCCGGCAATTTCCTTGTATGAAAGGGGCGTAATAGTCATTTCAGATCTCTTTAGGGCAGACAGAGAAGCACCAAGTATGCAATATTAAATATGATACAATAACACAAAAATACCATGTTGTTATAAGGAAATGTAAAAAAACAGATGATATATAAAATATGGAGGATAATTAACACAATACTGCATATGGGAAGGGGAGTAGTAGGTGAATACATGTAATGTATATAGCGTTCCGGGCCGCATGGTCTATAAGGAAAGGAGACTCATTAACACTTTTCCCCTAACAGAAACGGGTACCGGTGTTTAGCTACAGTGACCATAATTGTTAAGTGATTTCCAAAGACCTAAGAAAGAGTCCACGTCCCAATCTGCAAAAGGGCTTGCGCTAACTGATCTATCCAACGCTGTTGGCCAATGCGGCGATGCAGATTTTAGTAAACAGTATTACTGTTAGCTTTTCTATATACATTACATGTATTCACCTACTACTCCCCTTCCCATATGCAGTATTGTGTTAATTATCCTCCATATTTTATATATCATCTGTTGTTGTTTTTTTACATTTCCATCTTCCTTGCAAGACGCTCATCGTCTGCTGATCCGCTCTGCCAGTCCCTCCATTCGTTGCCTGTATATTATCGTATTCAATATAAAACACTTCTACTTGCATATAAAGCTATTAACCATACTGCACCAGCATATATCTCTGCACTTATCACACAATATCTCCCATCTCGACCACTCCGCTCTGCACAAGATTTGCGTCTCTCATCTGAGCGGATCACTAGCTCCCATTCACTATTACAGGACTTTCATCGGGCTGCTCCCACCCTATGGAATGCCCTTCCATGCACAATAAGACTCTCCGCTAGCCTCCAAACTTTCAAGCGTTCCCTGAAAACTCACCTCTTCAGGCAAGCCTATCATATTTAAGTTCTACACGCAAAACCCTCTGAGGCACTTATGTATTATATAGCTTCCCTTCTGGACTTGTAACTTGTTGGGACTGCTATGCTATTACTGGTGCCTGTCCTTGTGTTTCCCTCCTATATCCCTATAGATTGTAAGCTTGCAGCAGGGCCCTCTTACCTCCAAGTCTGTCTGTTGTTACCCAGTTTGTTTTATCACTGTCTACTATTGTAAAGTCAAGGTCAAACATCTGTATTTTATCCCAGTGTTTTAAAAGTGTCCATGTGCTATATGTATGTATTTTATTCAAATAAATGTTGTTTTTAAAGTTTAAACAACTCACATTTTATTTGTGAATGTGCGCCAAGCTATCCCTTTTCCATTATACCAGTATACTATTGTAAAGCGCAACGGAATCTGCTGCGCTATAGAAGAAACTGCAAATAAATAAATAAATTATATCAGCACGGTTTCTTTCCTGTATAATTTATGGCAATTCCACCACCATAGTCTTATACCCCTTTTCCATCTGAAAACTGGGTCGCACCCGGGATTTTGTACCCAGCGACTTGCAAAGCCATTCACACTAGAGTCATAATGCTGGGCGGGTGACGTCATCGGGAGGTGGGGTCGGGGAGGCGCTGGGAGATGAAAGTATCGCCCAGCACCGGCTTTTGCACTGTAGTGAACGGGACCCGGGTCGCATCGACCCCGGTTAGCTATTTACACTACACGGTGATCCATTATTTCTACAGGGAGCGTTTCCACCTGCCTAAAATCCTGGGTTTTGCTCGCTCCTGTGCAAAAACCTTGGTTATTTAGGCTAGTGGAAAAGGGGTATTACAGTAGAAACATATCCTTTCCTCTCAAGTGGAAAACCCATTCAACATATAAATTGAATTTAAAATAGTGAATGGTGAATGGATAGCCAATTAGGTACTCTTTGCCTAGCACAGCGCCCACGATTTTGATCGTGGGCATCACGGGCATTGAATGCACTAAAAATCGGGTGCGACGCGACCGACGCCCGCGATTTCCCATAGGGAACAATGTTAAATGTCTCAATTGACCCGATTTTTCCATAGGAAACAATGTTAAATGGCCCACAGAGACCCTGAAGTGTGAAATGGCCCCCACAATTGTTAACGCCACCCCACGATCAACGTCAACCCGAAGCGTGGCGAGCGCAGCGGTACGCGTCCTACGACCTTTTCATACCCCCACTATCCACGTCGGCGTGGAGTTGAGAATAGAATAGTGTGGCGAGCGCAGCGAGCCACCGTGCCCAAGCGTGGCGAGCGCACGTGGATACCTTCACAGGTAAACGCGTCCCTTCGCGGGCTTCACAGGTATCCGCGTCCGCTCGCCACGCTTCGGGCTCGGTGGCTCGCTGCGCTTGCCACACTATTCTATTCTCAACTCCACGCCGACGTGGATAGTGGGGGTATGAAAAGGTCGTAGGACGCGTACCGCTGCGCTCGCCACGCTTTGGGTTCACGTTGATCGTGGGGTGGCGTTAACAATTGTGGGGGCCATTTCACACTTCAGGGTGCCTATTTGGCCTCTGTGGGCCATTTAACATTGTTTCCTATGGAAAAATCGGGTCAATTGAGGCATTGAACAGGAAAATCGGGTCAATTGAGACATTTAACATTGTTCCCTATGGGAAATCGCGGGCATCGCGTCGCACCCGATTTTTTAGTGCATTCAATGCCCGCGATGGGCGCCGTGCTAAGTAAAGAGTACCGCCAATTATATTTTTTACTGAAATATCAGAAAAGATATTATGTAATTATCTTCTACTACTTAGACAAAGCATCGGCAGAATCTTCCCTGTATTTACACACTACTCCAGAGGGATTAGTAATGAAACAGAAAGAAAAGTTGAATGAGAGACAGAAAGCATTTCTTATACGGTGTGCCGGCTGTCGCAGCGTGTGCTGACGGTAGGGTTTATGTGTTCATTCCTTGAGACTCACCCGCTTTAAATTTAAAAAATTCAATGCTGGGTCATATTGCTCATTACATGAGAGCTGCATATGGGAATGGAACATGGGCATAGAAACAATTTGTTTTTGTTAATGTTTTTATGACATTTTCATAGCAACAAGTAAAGTATAGAAGGAACTTATACATGTAATGCCATCCAGACTACTGTGATTCAAATTGAACGATCTAATCATAATGTCTCAAGGGGAGGTCACTAGTCCGAGTATAGTGTAGGGCTACCATGTCAGGGCGACCACCTTCATACCTCTGGTTTACTTAGGGTGAGATGTGTTAAACCGGTTATGGTATAAAACATAGACAGACTCATCATAGACAGTCACAAGGTAAACAGGGTCTAAAGATCGACAGTTAAAAGTTCGACATGAGTTTTTGGTTTTAAAGGTTTTATTGGATTTTATATAATATAACAAGAAAGAAATATTTGTTTACAATATCATTGTACATATGAAGTAATAAACATACAATAAACTGAACGTTGGATCCGTTCTAAACAGCGTTGTATTCTCATTTGAATATATATACTCATCTTGGCTCTATTATCACAATACATGAATTTCAAAGGTGTATTTTAGCGTCAAACATAGCACCTAATCAAGTATTAAAATATTCTGTTATTATATTAAAGGGGGGGACAAGACAAGGAAACAAGGGGAAAAACTAGGGAAGGAAGGAAGACATTTACGTAAAGTTAATTTCGATAGAATAAACATTATCTATGTGTCTCTAAGCTAGAGTTGGACATACGCAACCTCTCTCTCCGGAGACTGTTTCTAATTTGACTGACATAGGGTATCCTGGATATGTACCCATTTCTCATAGTTGGACAGATGTCAGTGTGAAGGTGTCTCTGCACCACCCCCAAAGGCAGAAGTTCCCCATCTCAACACACCGTGTTGCTGTAGGAAATTAATTTGAATTGATTTTGGGGACGTTAATTGATTTTATCAGATCTGGGTCTAAAGATTGTAGGAAGAGCTCCCACTTCTGGTGGAACTTTTTTTGGAGAAGGTGACGTAGTAAATTTCATTGATCTGACATCAAATAGAAGAAGCTGAAAGAGTCTGTCTTCCAGTACGCTAAAAGAAGGCACTGACATTTTGATCCAGTGGATCAGTATCAATTTCTTAGATAAGGTGAGTATAATTGTCAGGAGAGGGATGTTAGTAGTAGGGTGTGATAGGGAGGGCCAATTTGCGAAAATTAAGACATAGACAAGCCAGTGGGTCTATGGTGACTGTTGTGGAGAATAATGTATTTACTGTATATATACCACGACTTTCCGCCAAAATTTTTGAATTTTTCTACACGACCAGAAGCAATGGAAATATTTTGCAGTCATCATCCCACACTTGACACACCTCCCAGTGGCTTCAGCGGACATGTGTCTACTCTGGGCCGGAGCGACATATATTCTGTGTATTGTCTCGAAGTGTACCTCCTGAAGATAGGCAGATTGAAGTATTTTCATTGAGGAGTAGAAATGCTCAGTTAAAGTGTTCATATCTATTTCCGTTGCTAGATCAGTACTCCAATGTGTGATAAGGGAAGTAGTCGGTGGACGAGTCTTATACTCTAAGATCATATTGATAAAGAAAGCTGTTTTAAATTTGGTGTTTGATAGAATGTTGAGGAGTTTTTAATGTTTTTAGGTTGTATAGGTTGACATGAACACTGTCTAAGAGTGCTGCGCACGCCATGCTTCGGGCACGGTGCCTCCCTGCACTCAGCACACTATTTTATTCTCCCTCCACGCCCTAGTGGATGGTAGGACATGAAATATCACCTGTCGGCACATGTCGGCTGAAAATTTTGTTAAAAAATACATGTCTACATTTTTCATGTCGACCTTTTGACCTATTGTGTGTTGACATTTAAACCCTGTCGACTTTTTGACCCCGTCAACCATTAGTGGTCGACCATATGACTATCAAGAGTCAGTCTATGCTCAGTCCGTACACCGTTAAACCATGGAGAGACATTGGGTTCCAGCCAATCAGCTCCTAACTGCCATTTTACAACAGGAGCTGATGATTGTACCCAAACGATAAGTGTGGGTATGATGCATCTACCCCAACGATAGGGACTACGTATTGCACAATAGTGCAGCATGGTTGTAAGGGTTCTTGGTGGGCTTTGCGATACAGTTACACAGGAACATTGGCCAAGGGTCAGGAGGAAATTGCCACCCCCATGACTTCTGTTGGGTTGATAATCCCACCCCCATCAACTTCTACACAAAAGTGTCTGAGGTCGACCAGGATGGAGGAACACCTAACCCAGATCATGATACTTTGTGCTCATCAAGAAAACACAGCTGTTCTCAACTTGTATGATGTGTCGAGAGAGTCTGTAACCAGAAATGAAGACAGGAAACTGTTAGACTAGAACATTCATGCTATTTCTGAAGTCATGTGGCTAAATTTACAGTACGAAGGCTGTAAATGTTTCCCATAACAACCTCAGATTATGTCCATTATTTCTCTATTGCATCCTAGAAAAAGAATGTCAGAATTTGATTAGTTGCTATGAGCAATATCACCTACTGTATTTTCATTTTTAGAAGCTTTAGTAAATTTACCCACGATATCTTTCCTTTCTACCTGGGATACACAGGGATGGCTGTATTGAGACTGGAGCTACAAAACTATTGCTTGTCTGATGAGCAACAGTTTTAGTAGCTCCAGTCTTAATACAGCCATCCCTGTGTAGCCCAAGGAGAAAGGAAAGCCTGAGGGCTGCTGCTGCTGACCTGCTCCTACTCTGGTTGAATATCACATAGCGTGGTCCACTGTGCTTGCCAACATTCTTCTGGTCTCTGTTGCTGCTGAATAGGCAAAAGGGAAGTTGGCTTCCAGCCTAGAATTCACAAATCTGCCTCCTTGTATCAAGTGAAGGAGAAAAATCTCCTAGGCATTCTGGGACTGTCTATGATGGCATGACTGCTGCGGGACTTGGGCACAAAACCTAGAGCAGCGTCACGAAAGAGCTGGGAAGGCAGGGAGTGGGTCACACTGATCATACCCATACCTTACTACCCTGCACTCACTTACGCCAGGCACAGTAGGACATCTCCCATTTACAACTAAAGGCTAAGAAGTAGTACCATCAGAGACTGCCAGACTTGCGGGACAGCACAGCCTGTCCCTACACCCCCCCCCCTCCCCAATATCTTTCACTGCAATTACCCAGCCCTTTACTTAGTGGGGGAGCCCCTCACTGGGGAACCAGACTGAGGCACCTGCAGGACTCTTTTGACCCCCACCGGGCCCCTCCAGCATGGCCGGGCCCTGGTAATTAGTACCAGCCCTCCCTCATGGCTGCCCTGATTGTACACATACATTTAAACAAAGAAATCACACACGGCAGCATATGGTGTGCTGACAGCGTGAGAGCACATGCTGAGCCTGCTGACAGCACATGCTGTCAGTGTGTGCTGCTGCTGAGGGGGACGGATGGACATTAACACTCCCCCCTTTACTTTAGAATTTTTTTTTAAACCCCTCCGTAATATTTTGGGGACATGGCCTAATTGTGGGAGGTGGCCACGCCCACTAAATTTTACCGGGGCCCGGCGTACCCCTCGGCAGCCCTGTGTATAATCACCAATTCTGTGGTTGTAAACAGGTTAGTGGATCACACATGTACTTAACAATTAACGTAACAATGGACACGTCGCCTCACTCATTAACGTAACAATGGACACGTCGCCTCACTCATTTGATTAATACACCTATAAAAGGGTCATCATAAATTGAGGCTCCAGATATAAAGAACAGAGCGCTATACTCATACTAAACATTATTATCCTATTATATGGAGGCCAAAATACGTGGTTAGGGTACATGTTTCTTAGCACGGCGCCACCAATTTATATTGTATGTCATCGATTCGGAAAAATCGGTCGCATGCGATGTGACCAAATCGACCCATTTTTAATTGTACAGTCACCCTGATGGCTGATTACAATGTTAAATGCCCCCCCCCCAGACCCGATTTTTAATTGTATACCCACCCTGATGGGTAATTACTATGTCAAATGCCCCCTCATTGTTAACGGCAGATCAACGCCAACCCGAAGCACGGTGAGTGCAGCGACCTTTTCATACCCCCACTATCCACGTCGGCGTGGAGTTGATTCCATATAGTGTGGCGAGCGCAGCAAGCCCCGCAACGGGACGCGCATTACTTCACATATATTCCGCTCGCCACGCTTCGGGCTTGCCACACTATATAAAATAAACTCCACAACGACGTGGATAGTGGTGGGTATGAAAAGGTCGGAGGACGCATACCGCGGTGCTCGCCACGCTTCGGGTTGACGTTTATCGCGGCGTTGCGTTAACAAAGGGGGGGGCATTTGACATAATAATTAACCATCATGTGGGTATCCAATTAAAACTCGGGTCTGGTGTGGCATTAACATTGGGTACAATGTAAAATCGGGTCGGTCGCATCGCATGCCATTGCGACCGATTTTTAAATTGTATGGGAAGGTCTTTGAAACCCGAAAATCGGGTCTGTCGGGTCCCATCGTATACCTTAAGTTATGGTATGCGATGGGACCCGACGGGCGCCGTGCTAGGAAACAAGTACCGTGTTTAGTACTGGCAACAGTGTGATGGGCTGGAATGATTACAGACATGAACTATGACGGTATTTAGCTCACGCAGTGTGTCATTATGTAAAGGACAGAGGGGAACTCAATGATGCAAGAGCTTGTCTGGGCTTAGCACATAGGAACAACCATATAATAAACAAGACAAGTTCAGTCAAATTTGTGTGGTTGTTTTTTTAAGTGTTACGGTTCCAATGCTGTAATCTCTGTGCGGCTTCTGTTATGTTACATTCTAATATTCATCTGACAGTTCCTCTGAGGGAGCTGGAAAAGCGAAGGGGCAACACCAGTCTGCGGAATGACAGGGTTCTGCAATGGTTTTCAATCTGTGCACTTACAGGCTCAAAGGCTGAGAATTCCAACAGTAACAAGGTCAAGAGCTCTCTAATTAACTTGGAGTTAGCAAAAGAATGTTGGCAATATCAATAGAACCAGAATTCTTCTGCTTAAATAACAAACACAAATGTACTTACGCTTCTCTGAATGCCCAGAAAATCCATTTGTATTGGAACTCGTATGCTCCTTTTATTACATCTAGTTTAGTCTAGTTTTTATATTTAATATGCTAAATAGGTTTAAAATGAGCTCGTTACGGTTTCCTGCAAGTAGATCAAATTATTATACGCATGGGTTTGGTATATTTTGTTGACATGAGAATGATTATAATGCCAACAAAATAGCCGGTACGTGCTTGCTGCATCATTGGGAGGGACTTAGAGCATGTTGACATAACCGGCGGCAGCGGCTGCTGTCCTAGACTGCAGTGCTAACCCAAAAATGCAGGGGGAGCTGGAAAGCACATACTTTATCAACATAGATGGGATGTTGTATGTAAAGCTCCATAGACACAGTTCAATTTTACTTATATAGGCAAAATTGAATCGGAATTGAACGGTTTTCAGCCGCATTCGATCCAGATTCAATCCCAATGCACGGCCAGTGACATCAAATACAGAAATAGGCTTTGCAGGCAAGACTATATAGTACAGATCTGTAAAATACAGTCTAAATCAAATGTGTACATGGTGCCATGCTATCCGATCCTGATTTGATCTCGATAGAATCGGGATTGAATAGAAAAATAATCGCACCATGTGTACACCACTGAAAATATCTGCTGGCAGCCTTAGTTAAGGAACAGCAGTCACCGCTGCAGCACAGGACCCAAGTTAACATGTATTTGGATAGGTGTTGGCTGGCTCCCCCCGCAGTCTTTGGTCGGTACTCCAGCCCATGGCGAGCAGCCGCTACTCATCATGACTTTCGGCATTTGGGTTGTTGACCTGGTAAAAGGAACCTACTAACAGTATATGTGAATACCAGATGTGCACCAACATTTTTAAAGAATTTATTTTGCTTATTTGACTTTTAATCAGGTGAGGTCTTACTTATTGTCAGTACGGTCCAAAAACATATCCAACAGTAATTAAACCAATGGTTGCTGTTATAGGACTGTAAGCATTGAAGTGTCTGAAGAAATTACATGGACCTCGCTTCACAATGACGACGTTTCGTTACATTTATTTTAAAACTGTTTCTAGTCACTGGATATTCTGGAACTAAATAATATTTGGTGATTATTGGACTTGTCAGATTAAGATAAGGTAGATAGATAAGGCAGGAACACAAGTCTGACTCACACTGTGGACCTTATTCTGGTTGACTCGCAAGGTTGCAAATTTCACACCAATTTAATCTATTGCTTTGACCATAAATAACTTAGGGTGCCTAGTAATGCAATTTGAGAACCACTGCCTTAAAATATTGTTCTACCACACCAGAACAAGTGCTGGCAGGACGCCAAGGAGCACACAAGGGACACACATAGAAGTGGAACTATTTCCTTTATCTGTATACAACTGGAATACTGTATTGACAGCATTATATGATTTTGAATAGACATCTTTTACCCACAGCATAGGAGACTATCTACCTGGGTTAGAGGGCATTTTTTAATAAAGGCCTTATCTTCTACTGAGTAATTTAAGGTCACTGAACGTTACCAGCAGAAAGATTCTTTTTACATCATCTATAAATCTGCCCAATCTATGAAAGACAATAATAACTATCAAGATAAAAAAAAAAAAAACCCTGATGAATTCCTAACCAGAACGAAACGCGTTGGACATTGATCAAAATCCTTGAAAATAAACAGAAAATGATTCCAGAAAAGAAAAAGCTACAAGCCTATCACTATTCATATTTTATCAGATATGTTTATGGACATTACATACTGTACTTAGGGTGCATAAGACACGTGAATATGGAGATTATATAGAAAAGGAAAAAGGCCAAACTTTCAATACTGAATTAGAATTTTATTTTCATATAATGTATTATCTTTGTGACCTTCATTTATTCAATATAAAATCACAAAATGTTAAATATATCTGAAACCATACTTTAAATGCACACTTAAAATGACAAACTAACGCATTTTGACTAGTTGATTTGTCCTTTGGAGAGATTACTCATAGAACACTCCCATCATTACCATTCAGGTGTATGCTTTGGTGTCAGGAGTCTAGAGAGAAGTCCTTTTTCAGTACAGGAATAAGACTATGCAGCTACTAGGATTTTGATATTAAACACTTGCAGACCTGTACATGCTAAATGTAAAGACTGAATCAAGTAAAGGATACAGCAGCAATCTCTTAGTAATAGTTATAAACCTTATATATATATATATATATATATATAAATTTAGTAATGGGTGAGTGGATCATTTACTCTCTCTATCCCCCCCCCTCCCCCGCAATGGTAAAAACTAGCACACAATGTACTAGTTAATGTAGCTGCCCGGTTATGTTGATGAAGTTACACCAGTTTAATGGAAACCGGTATCATTCAATAATGCAGACATCAATTTAACGCATTATACAAAGAGTTACTCTTCAGGAAAAAGAAGCAACAGATACAACAGACAGCACAAACATTGTTAAACCACATTTTTAAAAATACAATGGCAGGTTAATGTTGGAAAATAAAAAAAAAATACATAAAACTATTACAAGAGTAACCAATCTGATTGCATGTACAGGTAAATGTACAAATATTGGACTATGAGAATTTATAAAATATATAGAAGGATGCCTGATTTTATATAAATATGTATTCTCAAAACCACACAAAACATTTGAATTTGGTCTTAATCTAAAAGTAATGCTTTTTGCTAGAACACTGGAATAAGACCAATGATAAAACCTTGGTCCCAACCACACCATAGCTGCCTGTTAATAACTGATATGTAACACTGTCAAAAGTTTTGTTAACACACCTTAAGTAATATGCCCTTTAGACAACAGTGCAATTGTTGCTCCACAACTTAACGAAGGGCCAAAATATATTGATGGGGAATTTCACATTTTTAGCTGTTAAAATCAGCACAGAAAGTGAGAAAGGTAGAACATGTGTATCTTCAGCGTTCCGTTATGTTTACAGCTACTGAAATCAGCACAGATAGTCACCAGCTGTCCAGACATTAGTACATGTGTATCTGCTGCGTTCTGTTATGTATAATGTATATAGCTACTGAAATCAGTACAGATAGTCACCAGTCTTCTATAGACATTAGTACATGTGTATCTGCAGCGTTCCGTTATGTATAATGTATATAGCTACTGAAATCAGCACAGTCACCAGCCTTCTAGAGACATTAGTACATGTGTATCTGCAGCGTTCTGTTATGTATAATGTATATAGCTACTGAAATCAGCACAGAACATCACCAGCCTTCTAGAGACATTAGTACATGTGTATCTGCAGCGTTCCGTTATGTATAATGTATATAGCTAATGAAATCAGTACAGATAGTCACCAGTCTTCTAGAGACATTAGTACATGTGTATCTGCAGCGTTCCGTTATGTATAATGTATATAGCTACTGAAATCAGCACAGTCACCAGCCTTCTAGAGACATTAGTACATGTGTATCTGCAGTGTTCTGTTATGTATAATGTATATAGCTACTGAAATCAGCACAGTCACCAGCCTTTTAGAGACATTAGTACATGTGTATCTGCTGCGTTCTGTTATGTATAATGTATATAGCTACTGAAATCAGCACAGATAGTCACCAGTCTTCTAAAGACATTAGTACATGTGTATCTGCAGCGTTCCGTTACGTATAATGTATATAGCTAATGAAATCAGCAGCTAGTCACCAATCTTCTATAGACATTAGTACATGTGTATCTGCAGTGTTCCGTTATGTATAATGTATATAGCTACTGAAATCAGCACAGATAGTCACCAATCTTCTAGAGACATTAGTACATGTGTATCTGCAGCGTTCCATTATGTCTAATGTATATAGCTAATGAAATCAGCAGCTAGTCACCAGCCTTCTAGAGATGGTGTTACATGTGTATCTGCAGCGTTCTGTTATGTATAATGTATATAGCTACTGAAATCAGCACAGATAGTCACCAGCCTTCTAGAGACATTAGTACATGTGTATCTGCTGCGTTCTGTTATGTATAATGTATATAGCTACTGAAATCAGCATAGATAGTCACCAGTCTTCTAAAGACATTATTACATGTGTATCTGCAGCGTTCCGTTATGTATAATGTATATAGCTACTGAAATCAGCACAGATAGTCACCAATCTTCTAGAGACATTAGTACATGTGTATCTGCAGCGTTCCATTATGTCTAATGTATATAGCTAATGAAATCAGCAGCTAGTCACCAGCCTTCTAGAGATGGTAGTACATGTGTATCTGCAGCGTTCTGTTATGTATAATGTATATAGCTACTGAAATCAGCACAGATAGTCACCAGCCTTCTAGAGATGGTAGTACAGTACATGTGTATCTGCAGTGTTCTGTTATGTATAATGTATATAGCTACTGAAATCAGTACAGAACATCACCAGCCTTCTAGAGACATTAGTACATGTGTATCTGCAGTGTTCCTTTATGTATAATGTATATAGCTACTGAAATCAGCACAGATAGTCACCAGCTGTCCAGACATTAGTACATGTGTATCTGCTGCGTTCTGTTATGTATAATGTATATAGCTACTGAAATCAGCACAGATAGTCACCAGTCTTCTAAAGACATTATTACATGTGTATCTGCAGCGTTCCGTTATGTATAATGTATATAGCTACTGAAATCAGTACAGATAGTCACCATTCTTCTAGAGATGGTAGTACATGTGTATCTGCAGTGTTCCGTTATGTATAATGTATATAGCTACTGAAATCAGCACAGATAGTCACCAGCCTTCTAGAGACATTAGTACATGTGTATCTGCAGTGTTCCGTTATGTATAATGTGTATAGCTACTGAAATCAGTACAGATAGTCACCAGTCTTCTAGAGACATTAGTACATGTGTATCTGCAGCGTTCCGTTATGTATAATGTATATAGCTACTGAAATCAGTACAGATAGTCACCAGCCTTCTAGAGATGGTGTTACATGTGTATCTGCAGTGTTCCGTTATGTATAATGTATATAGCGACTGAAATCAGCACAGAACGTCACCAGCCTTCTAGAGACATTAGTACATGTGTATCTGCAGTGTTCCGTTATGTATAATGTATATAGCGACTGAAATCAGCAGATAGTCACCAGCCTTCTAGAGATGGTAGTATATGTGTATCTGCAGTGTTCCGTTATGTATAATGTATATAGATACTAAAATCAGCACAAATAGTCACCAGCCTTCTAGAGACGTTAGAGCATGTGTATCTGCAGCGTTCCGTAATGTATAATGTATATAGCGACTGAAATCAGCACAAATAGTCACCAGCCTTCTAGAGATGTTAGAGCATGTGTATCTGCAGCGTTCCGTAATGTATAATGTATATAGCGACTGAAATCAGCACAAATAGTCACCAGCCTTCTAGAGATGGTATTACATGTGTATCTGCAGTGGTTTGTTATGTATAATATAAATGGTGTTTAAAGTATAATGTAAATAGTGCTTAAAAAATAATCACATGTTGAGCAGAACATCATTTTTTGTCAGTTTAGCTTATTCTTGTATGGAACACATTCCGAACCACATTTGCAAATGTATCTGTCAGCTGCCTGAGGTCTGCTAAATGGCTTTATTAACCAGTCAGTACATCAGGCTTTCAGTCCACACTAACAAAACTAAAGTGGCATTTTCCTCCTTAGTGAAGCCACCGTATCATTACTCCTGGCTTAATTACTGGAAGAAAAAAAAAAAATAATTCTAGGCTGGCAGTGTACAGTGCACTTCAGCAGAAAAGGACAAGGTGAAAATGCTGAGAGCTTGGTTACACTGGTCTGCTTGTATCTCAGTAACCGCCTACCTGGAAACCTACGCCTGAGACTGAGTATATTACATCTGGCTCAGTTACTACAGTGCTAGTATCAGTTAACATGACATTCATATTTCTAAGAGACATTGGGGGAAATTTACTAAGATGCAAGTTTTATTTCACAACCAATCAAATATGTGAGACCAATCAAATACTATCTATTATCTTCTAGAAGGTGCTAAAAAAAATGAGAAGTAGTTTCTGATTGGTTGCCCATAGCAACATCCCATCTGAAATACAACTCACATCTTAGTAAATTTCCCCCATTGGCTGCAATGTTTTCAGCACTGAGGTGGCCAGGAAGTGACATTATCCTGTAGATGAGTGTAACTTCTGACTGGAACGATTGTATTTGGGTCAAAGTAAAGGGTGTAAAGAGGATTGTATCGGGACACAGACAACATTATCAATCACACATTGGTGACAGCAGTGTATTTTTCTATAACGGATTACTGGGGTATTTAGGGACCTCCATACTCTAAGCCGCTAGAGGACTCTTACCCAATAATCTTCGTTTATGTGCACACGCCACCTTTTTACTATATAGGAAATATGCACATTGTTGAAGAATTAACGGCTGCCATTTATTCATTAGGTTCAAATGCATAACTAAATAGGGTATACAGTACCTTCAGTAGTAGCCATATGTATGCAGACAATGGTCCTTATTCTGGTTCACATGTGCAGGGAGAGTTAGATTTGGGCAAGTTATTTTGTTTCTGTGCAGGGAAAATACTGACTGCTTTATTTTTACACTGCAATATAGATCTCACTTTGAAGTAAAATCCCACCCAAATCTATTTCTCTCTGAACAAGTAACATCTGCCCCCCTGTAGGGCACATAGTTTTGTCCATTTGAGAAGGAATTTGCCTTTGTGAGTGAACCAGAATAAGGGCCAATATCCATAACCATGCACATTTATTCATGAGGAAACCGGGACAACTCGGCTCATGGTGATAGACTGTGCGATGAACCAGTCACTTAGAAAATGCAGACGGGCTACACTGTATATAGGCGATATCTACGGTACATTAAGTGTTATAAGGGAACCGTGTGCACAGACAACACTCTTGTAAACAGACGTCCTCTGAAATAGATTTTACTAGAGCAATAACGCGAAGCGTTAGGAGTATGGATAGATACCTTTTATAACTGGGCATGGCACAGTGAAGATCTGCCCTAGGACACTAAAGCAATGCCAACAAGGATTGATGTTGCTGCATTTCTCAGAGAAAAGCAAGTTCCTTTCCTACACATACAAACGCAATTTAATCCATGTATCAAACAGACTTACAAAATGATTTCAAGTATCCTTTATGTCACAGTGAAAATGTAAGACCAAATGTTGATGCCAAACGTTCTTCGATGAAAAAGGCATATGTACCAAATTAAAAATCACAAAAATGCTTCAACGCATTTCCTTCATGTATTATGTATGAATAGAAAGATTATATTTTAAAAAGTTATAAAAATTAAAATAAATTACATATTTAAGTACACTTTCCCTTCGAAACCTTATATAAAAATTCTGAACAGTGTACGATCCTTTAAAATCCCTACAAGGGGAACAAACGACATGGGTGCCGGAGGTCTGTTCCCTGCTTTTGAGCCGTTTAGTGTCTTTATTAATGATAAATAAAATCTGAGCTCAAAGAAGAAGTCAATAGACCCAGGTAATCGGAACCCACTGCTGCTCCACCCGAAGCTTATCAACCGCTGCCTGGAGCTTCTCAAAGGCTTTGTCCAAGTTGTCGTTTACAATAGTTAAGTCGAAGTAATGGTTGTAAGCTCTCATAACCCGAGCACTTTCATCAACCGTTTTCTTCAGATCGGTGTCCTAAATTGAAGGAAGACAAAAATTAGGAAACAAGAAAAGTGTCCTAGATGTGTATAGACTTGGGGACAATCTTATCCTATAATAGTTCTCCCTAATTCCCATATTACAGATAATCATATCATTTCGTAAGTCTCCAATATTTTCCTAAGGCCATACACTCCAAATGTTATATTTTCTAGTTCCATTAATAATAAATCACATGCTTCTATTATACCTGTTCCACATTAGGAATCACATAGTCAATGTAGTAATCATAAGAATTATGGATAAAAGGAGAAAATGCAAATGACCATGCCGTTATGATAATGAGTTATCATTTTGCTTCCGTTATAATGTTTGTATCCTTAGACGCAACAAAGTACAACATAGAATACAGTGAGTTGACAGACATCTGGGTACATGTTTCCTAGCACAGCGCCCACATGGCATCTTATGCATTGTATCGCATGCCATATGCCCGCATGCGATGCAATTTTAAATTGTATAAGCACCCGAATGGGTTTTTTCAATGGTAAATGGCCCCCCTATACGATTTTTTTATTGTATAAGCACCCTAATGGGTGGTTACAATGTTAAATGCACCCCCACTATCAACACCAACGCGAAGGGGCGGCGGTACGCATCCTCTGACCTTTTCATACCCCCACTATCCACGTCCGCATGGAGTTGATATTATATGGTGTGGCGAGAGCAGCGAGCCACCGAGCCCGAAGCACGCCACTCTATCTAAAATAAACTCCACGCTGACAGGGATAGTGGGGGTATGAAAAGGTCAGAGGACGCGTACCGTTGCGCTCGGCACACTTCAGGTTGGCGTTGATAGTGGGGGTGGCGTGGGGGTGCTTTTAACATTGTAAGCACCCATTACGGTGCTTATACAATTAAAAATCTTATAGGGGGCACATTTAACATTGAAAACACCCATTAGGGTGCTTATGCAATTTTAAATCGTACACCATTGTATATGGCAAACAATGCGATGGTATACGATTTAAAATTGTATAACATCGGCTGCCATCGCGTAACATCGCATCGCATCCCATCGTATGGCTTATGGTATGTGATGGGATGGGCGCCGTGCTAGGAAACAAGTACCAAACATCTGTTATATTTTATACAGACCACTATATGTTATAGGGAACAGCACTAAGGGCCTTATTCTGGTTCACTCCTTCTGGCTAATTCCTTCTCAAATTGACAATACCATGTGCACTGCAGGGGGGGCAGATGTGACATGTGCATAGAGAATTACATTTGGGTGAGTTATTTTGTTTCTGTGCAGGGAAAATACTGACTGCTTTATATCAATACTGCAATATACAGTAGATCGCACTTTGAAGAGAAACCCCACCCAAATCTAATTCCCTCTGCACAAGTTACATCTGCCCCACCTGCAGTGCACATGGTTTTGTCCATCTGAGAAGGAATTTGCCTCTAAGAGTGAACCAGAATAAGGCCCTAAGTGCTCTGATATGTGATCTTCTCTCATATGTTCTAAATATGTTGCAGCTATTGTATAAAGACATTAATGATTACTAATAAAAGCTGTAATTTTATTTCCTGGCCAGTGGCCGAGACACAACATTACTATGTCTACAGTATATTCCCCATTTTTCTATGGAGATCAAAAATAATAAAATGTGTCTGTCCCCACTTTCAGGATAACCTTATACCTTTCAGGATAACCTTATACCTTTCCCTTTTCTATATAACATAATGAACGTCATTGGATCTGCAAGGAACAAAAATATATCCCCCAGAAAGAACATACCAAACAAAAACCCCGATATTCAATAACGATATTCTCATGGATTAACGGAGTTACTGTATAACACCAACTGCAGGCACCTGTTAAGCCCTGAAGTCTATTCTTTACCGTCATTGGCTCCAGAACCAATACTGTTCATACACTGCCTGATAGAATCTCAAGATCTGACCAATGGGGAATGGGCTGTGCTTACTGCAAAAAATAATGAGAGATGAATGGGCACAATCTGCACTTCACTAAATGATGAAAGTGGCTAAATGACTGACTGCACTCTGTAACATGTGAAAGTAAAACAATATATTACAGACCTTTGTTTTTGCTCATTAAGGGCCAGATGTATCAAGCTTCAAAAAGCAATAAAGTGGAGTGTGATAAGTGGAGTCATTCAGACCCAGCCTATAACATGGCAGGTAGGAGCTGATTGGCTGGCTGTTTATCACTCCTTTTTATCACTTTTTGAAGCTTGATACATGTGTTGACCATTTATTGTTATACACTGAAAGATCATTTAAAACTGTTGCATCAGATCGGAATGGGATCATTCGTCAGACTGCATTTAGGTCTACAAGCATAAGGTCGACAGCTGTTCGGTCGATCTGACTGAAGGCCGACAGCTGTTCGGTCGATCTGACTGAAGGACGACAGCTGTTCGGTCGATCTGACTGAAGGTCGACAGCTGTTCGGTCGATCTGACTGAAGGTCGACAGCTGTTCGGTCGATCTGACTGAAGGTCGACAGCTGTTAGGTCGATCTGACTGAAGGTCGACAGCTGTTAGGTCGATCTGACTGAAGGTCGACAGCTGTTAGGTCGATCTGACTGAAGGTCGACAGGTGTTAGGTCGACAGGTGTTAGGTCGATCTGACTGAAGGTCGACAAGTGTTAGGTTGATCTGACTGAAGGTCCACAGGTGTTAGGTCGACAGGTGAAAAAGTCGACACGGGTTTTTTTTCAAGCGTCGACACAGTCAACATAGCACCGTGTCCCCTCGCATGGCTCGCCATGCTTCGCGCACGGTGCCTCGCTACGCTCGCACACTATTTTATTCTCCCACCACACCCTAGTGGATGGTAGGGCATCAAATACCGCCTGTCGGCACATGTCGACTCATAAAACAGTCAAATGACTCATGTCGACATTTTGCATGTCGACCTAATGACCCTGTCAACCTTATAAAAGTCGACCTAATGACCCTGTCAACCTTCAGTCATGTCGACCTAAATGCAGGTCGACCTAGTGGTGTAGACCTAAATGCTGTAGACAATATGACCGTATCCCATCAGATCAAAGGAGATAGCAGTAAGTATAGTAAACATACATTGGGTTTAAAAAGTATTTTGCCAGCCACCGATTGTGTAAGTTGACCCACTTAAAAATATGAGAGAGGTCTGTAATTTCCATCATAAGTTAAGGAGAGGATGAATGGGGCCATGTATCGTGAGATTTTGGCCAAAAACCTTCTTCCCTTAGTAAGAGCATTGAAGATTGAACGTGGCTGGGTCATCCATCATGACAATGACCCCAAACACTGCCCAGGCAACTAAGGAGTGGCTCCGTAAGAATTTCAAGGTCCTGGAGTGGCCTAGCCAGTCTCCAGACCTCAACCCAATCGAAAATCTGTGGAGTGAGCTGAAAGTCCGTGTTGCTCGGGACAACCCCCCCCCCCCCCCACACACTGTTTGTCTCTCACAGTAGAAGCGTACCTATGATGGAAATTACAGACCTCTCTCATCTTTTTAAGTGGGTCAACTTACACAATCGGTGGCTGGCTACTTTTTTGCCCCACTGTAGTTGTAGGGTTACCCAGATATCAGACACTGCAAAGACAGCATATTTAGAACTCAGATTTCAAGCCCTACTATCCACTAGTGCTTGGAGGGAGAATAAAATAATTTGCAGAGCGTAGCAAGGCACCATACCCGAAGCATGGCGAGGGCGGCATTCGGGCCCAAAAAGTGAAATAACCCATGTGGACCTTTTGACTGCCGACCTTGTCCATGTCAACCTAATGCATGTGATCCTGTCGATCTTGGCCCATATCGACTGTCAGTGATCGACAATGCATGTCGATCTTAGTACTATCTACACTATGACCCATATCCATTAATGCAGAGGCCGCTGCATATAGCCGCAGCCTAGCAGTTTTGGTGGCCGCACTCGCTGTTTCCACCTCGCTTTTTAGAAATAGTGAGGTGGAAGCGCTGAGCACAGGGGGTCAGTTGAATTCGGGCGGGCTATGACGGTGAGCAATAGGCCCTGATCGCCTTCATGGCTGGCCTGATCGGCAATGAAAATAGCCCTAAATGTTGTAGACAATCTTCTGATCATTTCCTTCTATGGACAAGATGAAGCTCTAGATGTCGGATCGGCTTATCATAACATAGAGCCACCTGCGGTTTAATGAACTTACATGGTCTTTGCTAAATCACTGATCATTGCAAAGCAAAGGACAGACTTCAATATTTGTTATTTACAAACTATTTTGCACTTTTTTCCCAAAACCAAATTTGATTCATATCCCAATTCTGTTGTTTAACTAGTTCCTCTGTAAGAGGATGATCCCACACCGATAATGCTGACAGAAGGGCCCAAGGAAACGGCAGTGATGACAGAATGGAAGCTGCGGACTAAAGTGTGCAATCCACAATAAAAGTAATAAGTTACAGCAAAGTATAACAGCAACGTGAAAGGAGATTTGTAGCATAACAGCAGATTGTGCTGGAAACATGGGTGTAGTCATTTCTTTACACACGCCGAGGAAGCTGATATCAGCAGGTGGGCTGTAATACAATACAGACACAGGAAACAATATTTTCTTATCAGATTTTTGTTTGTAAAGATTAGAAGGATTTAAGCACAGAATGGCGCTATACAGTGGGGAGAGCAACAGGAGAATGGTTCAGTGGACCAGACTGACAACACCATGCTGAGAAAATCTATCAAAGAGGGAAAAAAAGAAACGTCTATACAACTTAAGGTTTCAAAAAAGAGCCGTCAAAAGAATCGTCTGATCAAAGCCGCTGCCGGCAATCACACTGCCAAACGACTTCATAAAGGAAAGGATAAATGGGGAGGATAAGAGGCAACATTCACAGATCACTATTACACTGACACCAGACAAATTAGGACACACAAAGCAGACCTGTCACCTACAAGCAATGAGACATATGTCAAGAGATAGAACAGTGTTACAATCACATAGGGGTAAATGCAATGGTTTTTGTGAGCGGTGACAGGGAGCAGTGCTGCCTGCTCGCTGTCACAGCGAGCACGGTCAGTATTCAACTGACCCCCCCTCGCCCAATCCGTTTCCACGAAGTTGGGTTTTTACAGTGGCGTGGAAACGGCGTGTGCGGATGCTAAACTAGCGAGGCTCTGTGCTAAATGTAGCGGGCTCCCTGCCACGAAAAGAATTATCATTGGTGGGTTGGGAGCTCAGGGCTCAGGATTCTAATACCATAATAACGACCGACCAATGATTTTGGGCACAATCCCAGGGCAAGTTGATGACAATGTACCCATACATACTCTGACAGTTGGTCAGATTTTGTACAATAGCCGATGAACACTGAAAACTGTCCTATGCTTCTTTTCTATTTCATATGCAGAACAAGAAAACTGGGAAACAACCAGAAATGCCATTATTGTCACATGCAGGGTCACAGGCAAAATGCATGTAGAAAAATAAGCATAAGACCCATGACCAGTGCCTTGACTTCATTTATATGAGGCGCTTCATTTGTCTACTATGTAATGAGCTGGTGATACCACGCCCCTCAGTACAGCTGCAGTGAGGTCAGCTTTACACTGTACAACAGACTCATTAATATTGTGAAATATACATGTTGGGATTTAATGGTCCATTGTGACTTTGTACCACCATAATTACAAACACATCCGATAATCGATCAGTTCCTGACCATTATTCTTCCTGTATTGACAGATTTAACTTGGTAAATATCAGGTGCATTTTATCGCCCAAAGCACGTTTCTATTCTATTCTACAGTCAGCCATAGAAGTGTATCAACTTTATTGGCCATGTATGCGTGCGCACACTAGGAATGTTTTGTGGATTACAGTGCAGCATCAAACTGGGGTAAGGGGGGGGGGGGGGGGGGATTACATACATTACATAAAGACATTACATGCATTCCATTTCTAGCTACGACTATGGTGGATAGGTCGCCAAGTAGGGACACGTTGTTTGGCTGTTGATATTGGGATTGCATTCGCTTTGATTGGATTGTTCAGGTGATGGACGGCTAACGGAAAGAAGCTTCTTGCGGATCTGGACGTTTTGACGGGGATGGACCTGAACTGTCTTCCGGATGGTAGGATGTCGAACAGGTTGTGACCAGGATGCAGCTTGTCCTTCCCGATCTGTACTAGGTACTTTGACATTGAATGATTTTCTTTGTATTAGTGCTGTGTCCAGTGCATTAAACAGTGAAATTAACAGATGTGAGATAGATCGGAAGACACTAGTGTCCAAAACTTTAGGTAAAGGCACACACAAACCCCTTCACTGCAGGAGAGGGAAGGTGGGTCAGATCATTTGAGATAGATAGATGATAGATACTAGGTGCTTTCACGACAAAGTGCCCCAGTTTGTGAGTGGGACAGTATACTCTTCCCCATCTAATGGAAACGATTTATTACCACAGCACTGGGCGATATTGTGTGGTGAGGAGCAGACAATAGCTGCAAAGGGCCACATTATTTGAAACAGGGCTCCCCTTATTTCCTATGTGAATGGCCACACATTTACAGATATAATTATGGGCATAATAGGGCACATAGCAGTATTTGCTTTCCATTGTAAGAAGAATGGCACAAGTGTGTTTGGCAGTTATATCTGTAAAAAGAGGATTTTGTTTACCTACCGGTAAATCCTTTTCTCATAGTCCGTAGGGTATACTAGGGAATCAAGTAAACAATGGGGATGTCCCACAGCGGGCGGGAGAGTGCTGAGAACCTTGTAAAACAGAATTGCTGAATTGGAGGTCCTCCTCAGTCAAGGTATCAAACCTATAGAACTTGACAAAAGTGTTGGGTCCTGACCAAGTGGCCGCTCTGCACAATTGTAGGGCCGGAATTCCTCGGGCAGCTGCCCAAGACCCCACTGACCTTGTCAAGTGCGCAGATATGGAAGCTGGTGCTGGAACAGCAGCCTGAGTGTACGCAAGTTAAATAGTCAGTCTAATCCACCTGGCAATGGATTGCTTGGACGCTGGACAGCCAATCCTTTGTACATCATATAGAACAAAGAGAGAGTACGACTTTCTGGTATAGGCCGTCCGGGACACATAGATCCTTAAGGCCCTAACCACATCAAGATTTACTGGAACCACTATGAGTTGGTTGATGTGGAATGCTGAAACTACCTTGGGAAGAAACTTAGGCCCCGTGCGAAGTTCAGTCCTATCATGAAAAATCAAGTACGGACTCCTGCAGGAGAGTGCTCCAAGCTCCGAGACCCTCCTTGCTGATGCTAAAGCCAACAGTAGAACGGTCTTCCAAGTGAGAAACTTAACAAACCATGATGATTGCAAGAATTCCAAGACCAGGTTTAAATCCCAAGGTGCCACTGGGCACACAAATGGGGGTTGGATGTGTAAGACCCCTTTCAAAAATGTCTGTACTTCAGGTATTGAAGCTAACTGTCTTTGGAATAAAATTGATAACGCAGAAATTTGTACTTTGATGGGACCCAGGCACATTTCCAAATCCACTCCCGCCTGTAGGAATTTCAGGAAATGACCCAATTTAAACTCAATAGGAGAGAAGCGATGACCTTCACCCCATGAGATATAACGTTTCCATATACGGTGATAATGTTTCTGGCTTCCTGGCATTGAGCATAGTAGGGATAACTGCACTAGGAATACCCTTGCAAGCTAGGATCTCCCTTTCAACCTCCACACCGTTAAATTGAGCCAAGGTAAGTCGTGATAAACTAACGGCCCTTGTTGCAGAAGATCTGGTCACTGAGGGAGTGGCCAATACGGTGCCAGGAAGTTCACCTGAACGCTCTCTCTTTTTATACGCTTGAGAAGCCTTGGAATCAATGGAATTGGAGGGAAGACATAAATGAAGCGGTAATTCCAAGGTGCGGTTAGGGTCCACCTGCACCGCCTGAGGATCCCTTGTCCTTGAGCAAGAGAGAGTGGAAGCTTCTTGTTCTGGTGGGAGGCCATTAAATCCATCTGTGGACACCCCCATAGGCTGACTAAAGTCTAGAACTCTTGAGGGTGAAGGCTCCACTCTCCCGGGTGTAGAATGTGTCTGCTGAGGAAATCGGCTTGTCGATTTTGCATTCCTGGAATGAATACTGCCGACATGGCCACAGCATGAATTTCTGCCCACTGAAGTATCCTTGAAACTTCCCGCATGGCTGCTATGCTTTTCGTTCCCCCTTGAAGGTTTACATACGCCACCGCCGTGATGTTGTCCGATTGTACCTGAATCGGTTTTCCTCGAAGAAGAGCTGTTGCTCTGAGCAGGGCCAGGTAAATGGCCCTTAGCTCTAACACATTTATGGGAAGGCAGGTCTCTTGAGGTGACCATAGTCACTGAAAGCGAACCCTTTGAGTTACCGCCCCCCAACCTGTCAGGCTGGCATCTGTTGTGATTAGAGTCCAGGGATGAATCCCAAAACTCCTTCCTTCCAGGTGTGATGAGTTTAGCCAGCATAGGAGGGAGATCTTTGTTTTTGAAGACAGAGTGATTAGGGAATGCATGTGGAGATGCGAGCCAGTCCACTTGCTTAAGAGATCGCGCTCAAAGGTTCTCGCATGAAACCTTCCGTATGGGATTGCTTCGTACGCTGCCACCATCTTCCCTAGCAGGCGAATACAGGAATGAACTGAGATCCTGCGTGGTTTGAGCACTGTTCGAACCAAACTTTGAATCGCCTGAACCTTGTCCATGGGAGGGAAAATTTTCTGGGCCACAGTGTCCAGTAGCATCCCCAAGAATAGGATTCTTTGAGAAGGAATGAGCTGCGACTAAGTTTAGCATCCACCCGTGGGATGATAGGACCTCCAAGGTGGTGTGAATGCTGTCCCTCCAGTTGCTCTCTGGTATCAGCAGGTCGTCCAGGTAAGGCACTACATTCACTCCCTTGTGGCGGAGGAGGAGCATCATCTCTGCCATGACCTTTGTGAATATCCTTGGTGCTGTGGATAGGCCAAAGGGTAGAGCCTGGAACGGATTGTGGTAATCTAGGATTGCAAATCAAAGATAAGCCTGATGTGGCGGCCAGATTAGGATGTGGAGGTAGGCATCCTTTATATCGAACGACGCCAAGAGCTCCTGATCCTCCAAACCCGCAATGACCGCCCTCAAAAACTCAATCTTGAATTTGAAGGTCCTTGGATACCTGTTGAGGAAGCGGAGGTTCAATATGGGTCTTACTGAACAGTCAGGCTTTGGTACTACAAAAGTACTAGTCCTTCCCCTTGAGGTGGGGAGGAACCTGGACAACTACGTGCTGGTGAACTAGCTTTTGAATGGCTTCCAGAAGGATTCTTTGAGAGTCCTGTGAAGCTGGTAAGCCTGATTTGAGGTGAGGTAAATCCCTGCTCTGAAAATCCAGTCGATAGGTTTTCTGGGGTTTCCCCCGTTTTGGTTCAGGGTCAGCCGCCCACTGGCGTAACCACAAAATCCTGCGTGCAGACACTGCCACAGTGGTGGTGCATGCAGTCTACCCATTCTTGAATATGTTTAAGAAGGGTGAGCGAATCCACCTGAGGATTGTCCTCCTGTAAGTATTTTTGGATCGTCACAGCCCATTTGCTAATGGCCTTTTTTTATCCACATAGATAGACTTCAAACAAGTCTCTAGTTTTCGGTCTCCAGAGTCCTTTAAAGAGACCACACCTGGGACAGGTAAGAATCTTTGGTACTTGTGTAATATCTGGACGCCCGATTATTTGATGGTATGCCTTAACTTAAGGCATACAATCAGATGCGATGCGATTTTGCGGTAAAATTGCGTCGATCGCATCGCGACCAAATCGCATGCGATGGACGCGATTTTCCATAGGATTCAATGTTAAAATGGTCCTGTTCATTTCCCCACTATCCAAGTGGGCATAGAGTTGATTTTATATAGCGTGGCGAGCACAGCGAGCCACCGAGCCCGAAGCGTGGCGAGCCCCGCAAGGGGACGCGGATTACTTAAAATGTATTCCGTGTCCGCTCGCCACGCTATATGACATCAACTCTATGCCAACTTGGATAGTGGGGAAATGAACAGGACCATTTTAACATTGAATCCTATGGAAAATCGTGTCGATCGCATTGCATGCAATTTGGTTGCATGCGATGCGATTTTTTCAGACCAGTTCTCAAAATCGGTTTTCCAGTTATTACACAAGTACCGAGTCTAAAAACAGAAGTATCCACTGTCTGATAATTCTCCCAGACCTTTTTATCTTCCTGAGGAAAAGGAAAAATGGACAAGAACCTCTTGGCACCTTTTTATCCAGGTGGTCCCAAGTTTGTTTGAACTTTTTATTAAATTCCGTGGATTATAGGGAACGTAGCAGTGGACCTTGGTTTTGTTGAAAAAAACATTTGCTTAGTTTTCTCTTCTAATAGCAAAGATAAGGGCATCTACCTCTTGAGGTTGGGATTCCTCCATTACCTCAGTAATATCCACCTCCTCTTCCTCCTGTTCATCCTCCTCTGTGTCTGAACCCAGAAGAGGGGGAAGAGAACGTTTCTGAGGAGCCAATTTGGGTGGCCGAGGCCTATGAGCAGAAGGCCCTGCCATGATATCAGAAACATTTTTCTGTAATTCCTGGCTCTCTTGCCTTGCAACAGCCAGTTCAGGGGAAATAGAGGACATCATGCCCTTAATGGACTCTAACCATGCAGGTTCCTGCATTAGTACAATTTTCACACAAAAGGGACCCCTCAGGTGCAGGGGAAAATTTTGTGTGGCAAATCTGACAAACCGACTTTTTTCCTGTCATACCTGAGCAGTGAAAAGTACACGCTATACCATATATCTATACTATATACTCCCGCAGCCAGCGCCACCACCCAGGCCCCAGTAGGGACAGAGAGAGAGAGAAAAGAAGACACCAGAGTAACTCAGTCAGGCTTCTATTTAGCAGCGTTTTGTGTAAAGTCCTGTAGAAAGACTACCGGTTCACCAACAGACCCCTTCTGGAACAATGTCCCGTCAGCGGGTTGCGGACCATTAACCCATCAATGCAGCAGGAAGCCTGGTACTTGCTGCAAAGTTTTAAAAAAGTCAAAGAAAATTCTGAAAGAAAAAAACTCTGGAGCTCTAGAGTGTGCTACCGGCCGAGGGTACTTTTTTCTAGACTGGGCTGTGGGAGGGGGCATAGAGGGGAGGAGCCAGCACACAGGAGGTTGAATTTTATCTAAAGTGCACCGGTCCAATGGACCCATCTATACCCCATTTTTTACTTGATTCCCCAGTATAAGTGGCTACTTTGGCAAGGCAAAAATGTACATTCAGTATTCTAAAAATATTTTGTTTTAATCTCCAAATATTTATTTGTTCCATGCTACAAAGAGGATTGAGACATTCAATTAAAAACTGTAAAGCTGGCAGGTACCAGCGTCAGACATTATGGCAGTGGTTCCCAAACCTTTGAGATCCATGCAGGATGATATAGCCCAAAACGAGCCAATTTACATACAATCTCGACCGAATGTATGTAAATCGGCCGTGTTTTGGGCCATTTTGCTGCCCTTTTAAAGTGCCCCCGATCCGATGCGCGGCTCCGCGGGTCGTTAGGTCCTTTCTGAGATCCTACCTGCTGCAGGTAGGATCTCAGAAACGACCATTGTAGAGGGTGCGGGTCGCGATCACATCAGGGGCTTTTTCTGTGCCGGTCGGCAGCTCCATCAGCTCGTGAGCGGATCGTACGTTCCTGTGACGACCCGCTCACGAGCAGGATCGTTCTGGTGTGTACCCAGCATTAGGATCAATTCAGTAGTGATGGACAGGACTCATCTCTGTCTGTCAGCACATTCTATGCTTTGCAGCCACAAGCACTGGCTTTTGCCTGTTAGATTGACTATAAATAATTTACATTAGTCCTGGACCTCTAATCAAGGCACTTCTGCATGTGCTCTGAGGCACGCCAGGGTGCCACGCGCACGGTTTGCGAAGCACTGGATTATGGTCTCATTAGCATCATCCAAATATATGTGGAACTATCCTAATTTAGTTACTGCATCTAGTGATATAGGCCAAATCAATTGCGAGTATAATGTATGTGTTTTTAATGAAAAAAGTGTCTTGATAAAGGGGGTTTTATTATATAATGAAAACAATGAACTACACCAGTGGTGTTACTTTTCTGAATGCATTCTTTGATCTGACCATAGAAGTAGGTGGTGACTACATTGAGATCTAGCTGCACCCTCTTCAAAAGTACAGACTCTCACTTTTATCTACCCATATATTTTTTTTCCTGTTAGAAATCTGTATACAAAGGTGCACATAACTAGGCTCCAAAGAGTGACATTGCGGAGATGCAGCGCCAGGCGCAGAACTATCCAGGAAATAACAGGGGCAGAGTGTCCATAGTTTAGAATCTCTGAAAGATATCACCCTCTCTAAGCCTCATACACACGGTGAGATATTGGCTGATGGGCCAATTTTGACTAAGCAATTTTGACTAGATGCACAAGAGATTTGGGCTAGATTAGCTGGAGATTTTGACTAAACGATATGATCTAGTCAAAATTGCCTTGCCTGCAGTCTATCTAGTCAAAATCTCACCATGTGTACACCCCTTTAAGGTATAGCCCTCTGCATGGGGACACAATATTGTGAAGGACACACACATGGCTGCAATGTCACATTGTCAGACCGTCTGCAGTAAAGCCATAAATCACAGTCATATAAAGTAATTGCTTAGAACAGTTTGCTAATATTATAATAGAGGACACAAATGGAGAGGTTGCTAGGAAGTGAGCAAATGCTGCTGCGGAATTACAGAATACCCATCTGAACATTAGTATTTTTTTAGGCAATCCCTAATAGAATGCATGCATATTAATCAGATAAAAGAATATATGTAACCAATGCAATATCATGTGCTCAGTGCAAAATTCTTGTATCCAGTGATCATATTCACTGAACTTTGGTTCAGATCTGATTTGAAAGACAAATGTTAGTGTGTGTGCCTATTCATGGTGTTGCCTTGTACTGTAGAAGGGCAGCGATGATCTGCTGGGAGTGACGCAGTGTTACTTACAGTGAGCAGCTTCGTTGTGATTCCAGCATCCACCACTGCTTTGTGCATGTTACGCAATGTCTCCAGCTCTGGCGCTGCAATGAATACTACATACGGCATAAACTCAGAAGTCCTTAGCACTTTCAATGCCTGTAGGAAAGCAAAGTCACAGTTACTGTAGTTTCATTAGCACACAATGTATTGCAGTAATTAGGAACTACAACGCTGACACAGGAGCAGATTGCTGGCACCTAGAAGACATAAGCCATATGGTGTATGTTCTAGTTACCAATATACAGACAGCTTTTTTTTAGAAGAGATAAATTACTGTATAAAAAGATAACTCTACAAATGCATAAAGTCTAGTGTCCAGTTGTGTGTCTCCAAAACACTGCCATCTGTTGGCGAGTGAAACTACATTTTTCTCTCTCACACATGCACAAACACAGAGGCAGTCACAAGGAAGCAGACTAGTTTTGAAGGCATTTGCTTCAAGCGTATTATATATCTCAATTGACTGCTTCCATGAAATATCTGGGTGAAAAAAAAATTGTAAGGAGAGGTGGCAGGTGGCTGTGTCCAAGCAGTCAGTGAGAACTGTGAGGGAGGTGCCACAGTACTGAGCCCAGGCAGACAGCCAGAGAGCTGTGAGGGAGGTGCCACAGTACTGAGCCCAGGCAGACAGCCAGAGAGAGCTGTGAGGGAGGTGCCACAGTACTGAGCCCAGGCAGACAGCCAGAGAGAGCTGTGAGGGAGGTGCCACAGGATGGAGTCCAGGAAGACAGTCAGGGGTGAATTTATGAAGCTTGGAGAAGTGTTATCTATCCCCATAAAGAACGTTATGAGCAAGGTGATAATGGTTCAGCCAATCAGCTCTTACCTGTCAATTTACATATTGTAGCTGATTGGCTGAACCATTATCACCTTGCTCATAACGTTCTTTATGGGGATAGATAACACTTCTCCAAGCTTCATAAATTCACCCCTCAGTGAGAGCTGTGAATGAGGTGCCAGGGAGCCGTTGGGTAGATGAATGAAGCAGTAATAAGAGAGGAGAAGTGATAAAGTTCCTGGTACTTTATCGCCAACCAATCAACTCCTGAGTGTTAAGTTACAGACCGGGTTTAAAAAGGAACAGTTATGAGATGATTGGCTGGTGATAAAGTACCAGGCACAGTCTGACTTCTCCTCCCTTATCACTGCTTCATACATCTACCCCTGAGTCCAGGCAGACAGCCAGTGAGAGCTGTGAGGGAGGTGCCACATGACTGTGTCCAGGCAGACAGCAGGTGAGAGCAGTGGAGATCTAAGAATCTACAATATATACATGAAAACATCTGTAAACAGTTTTGTATATAAATGCAAATGTTAGAATTGGAACTTAAGTAAACTGTGTTAGATAATCCGTTTTCAACTGTATTCTTATGCATCAATTGTATCATGAGGGAAGGGTTATATAGCAGCCTCTCCCTGACATCACTGGGAAAACAATAATAGCATTATATCACAGGTATGTCTGAAAAAAATGGTATAGCTGTACCAGGTCCTATGAAGCCTTGCCCTTGCAATCAAAACCGTTCATATGAAAAACAGATACCGGCTATTGATTAATGCAGTACTTCTTAAACTCTGTCCTCAAGGCAACATAGAAGTACAGGTTTTAAGGATATCTATGCTTAAGCACAGGTGACTTCAACCAGAGATAATGACTTATCTGTGAGTGCGAAACCTCCACCGCTGCGTGTATGACCCTTTCATCATCCCCACTGCCGCAATGGTGCATATAATCAGGAGCTGGGAGCAGCAAATATCACATACAGTAGCAAACTCTTATGTGCCCTCTCGGCCTTTGCCCCGTACCTCTGGTAACCTCGTCTGCAATATTGAGTGGATCTATGGTGGAGTTTCTATTACATAGCGACTACCCTTTTCTGACATGTTAGTCGCTTCTGCTATTCTCCCGCTACAGTGCACAAATTGCTACATTTTTACGTTTATGTTACGGATCGTAATAATTATTGTAGAAAATGTTTTAGGTGTTTGTATGTTCAATCTGTGGTCACAGAAACGATAGTGCTCGGCCAGCAGGCGACACCTGTAGAACCACAAGTTACCTGCCTTTTGGTGTAGACTGCCAGCCAGTCTTTGCTGTAGAACACTATAATATATATGTTTAGGACACTTATTTCAGCAAGCACTTTTACTAGAGTGGAGTATAATATTTTGGGATGTGTGTCCCCAAAAAGAAGAGAGGTAATTAGTAATATGTACAGCTGGTCTACTCTCTGTAACAATCTGTGCTCGGAAATGCTATACAATCTGAATTTCAATATACAGACCGGTACGGCAGGGCACAACAAATGTATGGCCCCTGCGGATGATTGGTATAAAATACTAGTTTGACATAATTATATAAAGCAGCTTAGTCACCTTGGGATGCTAAACGCTGTATAAAGCATTCAGCCGTGAAGCCTTCAGCATTTATACGTGTTCTGCTCACAGAAGTTCTTGCAGACTTGTACTATTGTCAGAATTTAGATCAAATGGATTACATTATTTTCATTATAATTTAACATCTGTGCTACAATCTGAAAGCATTTTTACTTTATACACAGACCATATATACACATTTATATAAAAATAATAATAATAATAATAATAATAAATTACCTGGGGATTTACATCTAATATACATGTTCGTCCAGCCATTACAACTTCATGAATGGAATCTATTTTTGTGCCATAGAGATTGCCTTCATACTCTCCGTGTTCCAAGTATCTGCCCGCTTTCACATCAGCTTCCATTTCCGACCTGGATACAAATCTGTATGCATGGCCATCTTTTTCATCTTCTCTTGGCTTGCGGGAAGTGACTGCAATAGATTTAGGAGGGAGTAAATGGTCGATTTTGTTTGCTTGTCAGAATCTCGGAAGATCATAAGGCTGTAAAGATGCTGAGACTTTCCGAGAACGCCAAGGCAGAAAATGGTAAGATTGCTCAACAAGCTGGAACACGTTTTTAGCAAGTTCTAAGCCTCGTGTAGCAAAGCGCAGCAGAAATCATTCATGGCACAATCTGAGCCTGCATTATCGTTCTCAGATCACGGGCAGCAACATCGCTGCTTTTTCCTCCCACCCATTAGAGATGCCCGGAGGAGAGATGTTAAGCCTAAAGATGACCATACACGGTACAATATTTCTGTGCGTTTTGAACTAGATCGCATAGTTAAAAAAGCACGGGCTGCACAGACTTTATGTGATGTGCGATGAGATGCCCGTGGGAGCGTGCATCGCTCGGCACCCATGCACCGTGTATGGGCACCTTTACATATGGCAGATATGTGAGCAGCCATGGCACATTCTGCCAAACCGAAATCCACCTATTAATGTCTTAATGCTCATATATGTCAAGGCATTTGCTATTACAGGTTAAGTATCCCTTTTCCAAAATGCTCGGGACCAGGAGAAATTTGGATAATGGATTTTTCTGTATTTCTGAATATTTTGATATTTCAATTATGTATCTTGCAGTATCTTGCATTTATGCTGTATAAACACATAAACCACATGAAATACACAAATATATTTTATGTGTTCATAAAACAAAGTTTCAAAACATGAAACAAAGTTTGTGTACTCTCTCTGGCACTGAATTTAAATGTCAATCAATCATTTTCTTGCACATATATGTGCCAGTTACATATCATGTCCCCAGTAGTGCCAGTTACATATCATGTCCCCAGTAGGGCCGTTACATATCATGTCCCCAGTAGGGCCGTTACATATCATGTCCCCAGTAGGGCCGTTACATATCATGTCCCCAGTAGGGCCGTTACATATCATGTCCCCAGTAGGGCCGTTACATATCATGTCCCCAGTAGGGCCGTTACATATCATGTCCCCAGTAGGGCCGTTACATATCATGTCCCCAGTAGGGCCGTTACATATCATGTCCCCAGTAGTGCCGTTACATATCATGTCCCCAGTAGTGCCGTTACATATCATGTCCCCAGTAGTGCCGTTACATATCATGTCCCCAGTAGTGCCGTTACATATCATGTCCCCAGTAGTGCCGTTACATATCATGTCCCCAGTAGTGCCGTTACATATCATGTCCCCAGTAGTGCCGTTACATATCATGTCCCCAGTAGTGCCGTTACATATCATGTCCCCAGTAGTGCCGTTACATATCATGTCCCCAGTAGTGCCGTTACATATCATGTCCCCAGTAGTGCCGTTACATATCATGTCCCCAGTAGTGCCGTTACATATCATGTCCCCAGTAGTGCCGTTACATATCATGTCCCCAGTAGTGCCGTTACATATCATGTCCCCAGTAGTGCCGTTACATATCATGTCCCCAGTAGTGCCGGTACAGATGTCCCCAGTAGTGCCGTTACATATCATGTCCCCAGTAGTGCCGTTACATATCATGTCCCCAGTAGTGCCGTTACATATCATGTCCCCAGTAGTGCCGTTACATATCATGTCCCCAGTAGTGCCGTTACATATCATGTCCCCAGTAGTGCCGTTACATATCATGTCCCCAGTAGTGCCGTTACATATCATGTCCCCAGTAGTGCCGTTACATATCATGTCCCCAGTAGTGCCGTTACATATCATGTCCCCAGTAGTGCCGGTACAGATGTCCCCAGTAGTGCTGGTACAGATGTCCCCCAGTAGTGCCGGTACAGATGTCCCCCAGTAGTGCCGTTACAGATGTCCCCAGTAGTGCCGTTACAGATGTCCCCAGTAGTGCCGTTACCGATGTCCCCAGTAGTGCTGGTACCGATGTCCCCAGTAGTGCCGTTACAGATGTCCCCAGTAGTGCCGTTACAGATGTCCCCAGTAGTGCCGTTACAGATGTCCCCAGTAGTGCCGTTACCGATGTCCCCAGTAGTGCCGTTACCGATGTCCCCAGTAGTGCCGTTACCGATGTCCCCAGTAGTGCCGTTACCGATGTCCCCAGTAGTGCCGTTACCGATGTCCCCAGTAGTGCCGTTACCGATGTCCCCAGTAGTGCCAGTTACATATCATTTCCTCAGTAGTGCTGTTACAAATATCCCCAGTAGTGCCGTTACAGATGTCCCCAGTAGTGCCAGTTACATATCATGTTCTCAGTAGTGCTGTTACCAATGTCCCCAGTAGTGCTGTTACATATCATGTCATCAGTAGTGCTGTTACCAATGTCCCCAGTAGTGCTGTTACATATCATGTCCTCAGTAGTGCTGTTACATATCATGTCCTCAGTAGTGCTGTTACCAATGTCCCCAGTAGTGCTGTTACATATCATGTCCTCAGTAGTGCTGTTACCAATGTCCCCAGTAGGTATTTAGCAAGAATTTGTTTTTCACTTTCTGGAATGTATGGTTTTCGGAATAATTTGGATAATGGATATTTGGCTAAGGGATACTCAACCTGTAGTATTATAGGCCGTTTCTGTTTACTTCCTAGATGTTTTGGAATAATTACTGCACGATTCTCCAGGGTTGCATGAATCACTTTATCTTTAGCACGCTGTACAAAACTAAAATCATTTTATTACAATCCAATAGTATAAAGTCTACCCTTCCATCTGTTCTACCAAATGCTTTTACTCAGAAACTAGAACACATTAAATACTAGGACACTGGGGAAACTGAAAAGCATGAAACTGTAAGCTACAAACCGTTACGATAATGAAATAATGCTGGTTATAAAGGTATAGTAATAATTGTATGCCATCATTGTGTGTTTAGCGAGTACCTGGCCTTTATCACACCATGAATAGCCTTTTACCCCCAGTTTTTTTTACCTTGTGTTGATTGCTTATAAGAGACCATAACTTGGCAAGATATTACACAAACCACTGTCTGACACATTTATCACCACGTGTCTTTGGAGTCACATTATTTAACTACAATTTGAAAAAAAAATATATATATTACACCTACAGGTTATGGGACAATATTATTTTCTTCAAACTATTTATCTTTGAAGAGTCCTTCATACGAGACCATACTGTTAGCTATGTGTTACATACCAAACGGTCACCGCAGTGGCGGTGTGGGTAAGGGTCAGAGTTGGAACTCTGTATAGTCTCCTGTCACATGACATAGTTTGAATTCCAATACTCTGTAAACTTGGAATATAGGTTAAAGGTTTTTGCTAAAAACATGTTCCACTTAAAGCAAGGAATGTGTATGGGTGCTAGACTTCGTATAGGATTCAAATGGCATTCCTACTAATGCTGGTAAACCACTAGGGACACATGGTGTTCTATATACACTACCAACAGTGCCCATCTGCCCAACACATTGCATGGTAAAACACAATAGAAGGATAGCTACAATGTCAGCAGTCTCAAATCCCAACTAGCCATTGACACAAGTCTACTGATCATGAGCCGGGCTTGTAGATTTATTAGCATTCCATTTGTATTGACTTAATTAGCAGTCTTCCTATATACTGGATGCAGGCATACATGTGCTCATGTGCTACAAGATACATATCTTTAAAAGCACATACAACTGAACTTTAAACAGAACAAAGGAGCAAAATCAAAAACACTTCAATTGCGATTTCTAAGAAAATCTTTAAGCAAAATAGTGAGCATATCATCCATTTTTACACCCCCCCCCCCCAACAACAGTGGTATGGATAGCGATAATATCAATGCAAAAATAATCCTATTACCACTCATATCACATAGTGCAGCAATAGGTGATCTGTAGTTCCTGTGAAAGACTATGCCCAGTATGAAACGGCTTTTGTGACATTTCTTTAATTACAAAACATATAAATATTAAAATAATAAAAAAATAATAATAATTGTACATTTTTTGAACATGTACATTTTTGATGGAATATATTGTTCTACTACAATAATCTTACATATTTTTTATGCATCACTGTCATGGCCCATTTATATACCTTTCAGATCGCACTGAAAAACCGGGTTGTGCGGATTTAACCCGGGTAGAGGTGCGGTGTAAAAGCACCAATGTAAGATACGGATTGATCTCTCAATTCTATCCATCATATCTTTAAGTTAGAATAAAGATCTAGAACTTACAGGGAACAGTGGTCCCAAACTGGGTTGGATTGATGACAATAAGTCGATTTTTCAAACTTCTACGTCCCACTCCTTGGGCTCCTATTAAAACGAGCGTCTTCCTCTGAAATGGAGGCATACGCGCTACCTCTTCATATATCTGAATCTCATGGCGATCAAATTCTATGGGAAGATACAAAAGTGATTAATATCAATCACAGGTAAAAAATCAATCCACAAGTACAGTATGAACAGAATGTTATTTATGCTGCAAGTGAATAGAAAGAAGCACAAAGGAAATATACATGAATCAAATTATACTGGCTTCCCAATAGCCTAATTTAATGAGGGGATGTACAGAACAGATACTGAAGTCACTGTGCTGTAACTCACAGCTACACGTGAAAAATCGATCATGCAATTGCTTATAAAAACCAGATGTTATGAATGTCCTCCAGTACCATCAACTGAATGGTAGTTGTAATACCCTAATAACAATAGTAGTTGTGTAATATGTAGGCGCTATACATGATCAGCCATAACTATACATCCAGCTGCTTTATATTGCGTTTATCCCCCTTTTTATCCTGCTGAAAGAGGCCACCTCTATTTGTGTACAATGTTGCCATTAAGGAGCGTTTTTGGTCTGCAACGTTATTTATGTCTACCAATATTTAGGTCTATAAAATTATCAGTAACATGCTTGCGTTCTCTTCCAATAATGCGATTCGGCGCAAAATCAGCCATGATAAAACAAAATAAAACAATTTGGCAGACCAGGCAAACTTCTTCCATTGCAGAATGGTTAAATCCTGGGGGGTGGTACAGTCGGGATCCCGACAGTCATTAGCCAGACGTCGGGATCCCGACTGGCCGGACTCAGACAGTATGGCAAACGCTACAAAGCCCCTTGCAGGCTCGCGACACTCGCCACCTATTCTATTCTCCCTCTATGGGAGTCGTGGACCCCACAAGGTAGAATACCCGGCAGCCATCGGGAACCCGTGTGTAGGTATTTTAACAATCGGGATCCCGACGTCGGGCAAATGACTGTCAGGATCCCGACAGTATAATAATAAATAAAAGCCTACAAGAGTTTTATTAAAAGAAAATGAATGGTAAGAAAATACTTCTACACACTGTATTGTAATCCCACAAGAAAAAAACAAGAAAGGAAACATTTCCATCCTTCCCATAAAAAAAAGCCATGTTTGCTAGTACAGGAAGAGCACATTGGATTGTTTGCTTCCACTAAAAATGTAAATTGTTCAATTTTATTTTGTAATTCCTAGGTATGGCAAAATAATTTTCTCTCATGATATATGGAAGTAATTTCAAAATCCTCAATATGCAATTATCTATGTAAAAATACCATTATAATTTTTTGAAAATTTTATATACAAGTTTGTATGCAAAAATAAATAAGCTCAGGCAAACTTCCTTGTGTTAAAATGTTGGTGCGTTGAACAGAGAAGTGCAGGGACTTACTCACAGAGGGAGCTCAGTTACTGCTTGCAGACCGTCTGATTTCAAGGAGTAAAACAGGTATTTTGGCAGGGGCTTGGCATGGATAGGACAGACCCTCTTCATCTGGTGGTGGTACTACTCATGGCTCACCTCTGCTCCTGCACCACTCTTTATGCGTCTGCAAGTAACTCCCCGGTACGTCTATTTTTACCACCCTCTATTCCTGCTCACTCAGTATTATGGATGACAATTTTCCTGTGTCTTCCACCGGGGGTGGATCATTAGGTCGACCAAACTAAGTTCGACATGCATTGGGTCGACCACTGAAGATAGACAGGCCTTGGGTCAACACATCAAAAAAGGTCAACATGGCTATGGTTCACAGGGTAAAAAGGTCGACAAAAGCATTAGGTTTACATTGGGAAGGTCAACATGGGTGCACCGCATCCCATGGCTTGCTACACTCGCCATGGTTCGGGCTCATCACACTATTATATTCTCCCTCCACGCCTTAGAGGATGGTAGGGCAAGAAATACTGTCGACCTAACGGCCGTATACCCTTCCACCAACCATTGTTGGCTTTTCCACTACTCATTAATGCTTAATTCAAAAATCCCAAAAAGTTTTGTTTTTGTAACTCCGATAAAGTTAATCTTAATGGAAATGAAAGCCCAAATTTGGTATGTTTTGTTAACTGAACTGATCTAAGGACCTTATTTTGGTTGATTTGCAATGCTGCGAATTCACCAGACACCACCCTGCGAATGACGATAAGGCAACCCCCCCCTCGCATGCCGCTTTCATACGCATGGGCTGCGAATGGATGTTTAACATTAACCTCCATTCGCAGGCTGTGGGGGAACACCCATCAGCACTCTGAGGTAACCTTAGATGTGCGTGGGCATTCAGAAGGAAGTGGGCAGGCAGCTGACATCCGGTGATGTCAGCTGCCCGCTACCGGCACCCACGTCACCGGGCGATTTCCATGGGAATGGCCATGAAGCGCTGGGCCCTCCCATGAGCATGTCTATCCGCCCATGCCCCCCAGCCACTGCCTTGGGTGCGAGCACTCTGTTCGCCAGGGCCGCACGCACCCGGTATATGCACATGCGCCGAAATGCGGCTGCGCATGCGCAAAACATCAGTCCCCGTGCAAATGTACAGTCCTTGCGAACGGACCAGAACAACCCCCTAAGTTTTGCAATAAGCAGTGTATATTACAGCAGTTTCCTATAAGAAAACACCTACATCTGCACACTGCCTCTGTTGACTGTACATAATTACCCATTTCTCATCTGCAATAATTATCAACTAAATAACATTTTCAGATATTAGCCATAAATATAGAATCATTTGTACAGTGTTAACCCAATATTTCACTGCCACTGGTTAGAAAGTTACATTTGACCTCCCCCACACACAGCAACTTCTCCTGTCGCATAAGATTGTCCTAATAGCATCTGATACAGATCTAAAAGTTGCAACCAACTTCTTGCGACATGAATGGCTCCTTCCCCTGTGTATCAAGCAACCCACATTATGCATTTCAGCAAATCAAGGTGACTGAGCTGTCAAGTCACTGTAGAGATTCTAGAACATGCCAACCTGCTGCAAAGGAGATCTAGCACGACCAGAATGGTCCATGTATACCACTCAGGTAAGGCATACACAGCAACTGACAAACATTAGGGACTTCACCTTATAAAGTTACAAGTTTGAAAGCAAAGAGCAGTGCAGAATATGTCCAGAGGACACTGCTGGCATTCATTGACCCTGAATATGCCCTGGAACCCAGTCACATGTTTTAGAATCTGACAAGAGTACTAATATATGTAATTGGTCGCTTATAATTCTCAAATGACTAACAGCATGTATCTGCACAATGTCACTAACCACACAGACTGGTTCAGTACTCACAGTGGAGAAATTACTATACATCTCAATTTTACATGAATAATCAGGACATCCTGATGTGTCCACATACAGTACATATATCCTCCATGAAGTCGCGTTTTACATGAGCTGCGGATGACTCTGTAGCGCTGGGCGCTCATTTGTGTGAATTTTTTAAATGAAAGTCTTTGTTGCAACACAGAGCGATTAGGATACCCAACAGCTTCTGCTTACTAAAATGATATGGGGCGTGCCTATATTCAGTGAGTGACAAGCTGCTGTACCTGCATTAGAAATGGAACATTAGTGTTTTTCTGGCATGACTAGAAGGGCTGTGAAAGGCGGCTAGATGTACATAGACACATCTGTATGAAAGATCAGCACTGATACTGTCCTGTCCAATCAACCAAGTAGTAAATGTTTGGGACACAACACAATTCTGCCACTATTGCAGTCCATGAATTAACAACCGAGGCCAAAAAAAAAAAAAGAGAGAGCTGGGACATATGGAGCAGAAGCAAATCAGATGTGCACGAGATAATCCCGCACTGAAGTCATACTCAAGGTTACTGTGACCTTACAATATAATCTGCAATTACAATATGGCAAACAGTACCGGCATTTTTTGTGGTGAGGTACATCATCTTCTTCTTCTTCTTGCTGGTTAGCGTACCACAGAACTGCCCTGAAAAGTGAAGAGACATAATTAAGCGCACACACAATCTGCAGAGTGTCTGTTACTGAGGCGGTGTTTGCTACCATCCAACCACCAGATTCTATTGTATGACTTTAAACATGGTAGCTCTCTGCATTGGGACTGTAATATATTTTACACCCAAAAAAAAATGCCCTCCATATTTTTTTCCAATGTTAAAGTCCTGAATTTAATATTTTTTAAATTACAACACTGGCATGAAGAAACATTAGCCATAAAAGTTGGAAGAAGCAGACATAGTAAATCATTAAGCAAGTTAATCTTACACAAATGGCTATAAACTTAGATATATAATAAAAATTCAGACACAGAGATTGCAATTACCATCCAGTCATACAACAAGCACGAGCCAGTCAACTTGCGCGCACACACACACACACACACACGGATAACAATTCCCAATAACAAATCAGCTCTTGTATTTGGTTATCTTTATAGTAACAAACAAAAGATAAACAGAATAATAAATCAACACACCAGCAGAGAGTAAAGCTAAGTACAAACGGAGTGATTGGCCGCTTCCTTCTGTGGGACCGAACCTGCTAAGCTAGCCTTTCCTCCCTACGTGCATCAATGAGCCACAGGGGCCTGAGACCCTGTTACCGGTTCACTGTCTGTCCTTCCTTGGACCACTTTTGGTAAGTACTAACCACTGCATACAGGGGAGACCCCACAAGACCTGCAGCTATGGAGATGCTCTGAACCCATTTGTCTAGCAATAAAAATGTTGATCCTCGTCAATGTTGCTCAGTTTCTCGCACCCCTTTCTCCTGTTTCGAACACATCAACGTCAAGAACCGAATGTGCACTGGTTTCCGAATATATATCGCACCCCTTCACAGGTGCCATTTCAGTGAGATAAGCAATGTTATTCACTTAACCCTTTAAGGGTTTTAATGTTGGTGTATAAAAATGTATGAGCAGTCTTGAAGGGCAGCCGTTAAAGCTGGGGACTAAGCAAGGAGGTGCAATGTTTGATCTTGGTGCAAGTACTTAAAAAGAAAGCATCTCTGACTGCTTACAACTGGGTGCTTAGTAACCTGTACTACAATGATAAAGTAATGCTCTGGCTGTATCAGATCCTGGGAACTTTTGACAGAAAATGGGATTTCAGCAATTACAAAACAAGCAAACCCCAAGTTATGTGGTTCATACAAGCTCAAAGCGGCACCCAGTGCTCTACCAGTGGCAGCCCAAGGTGAGGGTGAGCAGTACACATATAGTTATATGGCATATGTACTGCATGTCATGTAGAGTTACTAGATACTGGGGCTTTGAGAGAATTGTATACTGAGTGCATGACATCTGTGCTATATACCAAACCTAGGTGTACACACAGAATCCACATATAGCATTGTAGCACTGCTGCGTGTACCACACATAATACAGGGGCTTGTGATGGCTTTGTGCTATGTAACTGGGGACATGAAAGTCATAATATAAATAGTAAGCACGGGAGTATTACTGTATACTGTATCCCTGGGAGCTACACCGGAGCACTGCGGACATTGCAGCTGCCATCACAGCTTAGACACTTCAATTCCCAGGCGCTCTCATTGGAGCATGAAAAGATGCATTCAAATAGGTGCAGTTTATTGGGCGTATTTAATGTACTTTGATCTGTGGATCAGGGGGGGGGTATACACACGATGAGTCTATGTGTCACAGGCCTTACGCGTCTGCCCTGCAGCATATATAGTCAGTGCAACTAGCTGTGTGTACTGACCTGCTAAAGACTGCGGGTGACTGACATCTTACCAGCGGGCAATTTGTAATGCCTGTCCAGCTGTAATATCAGTGCAGACGCTTTGAGCAGCCAATTGGTAAATGTGTATGATTACTTAAATCAGCCGCTCAGTTGGCTTTACGGCGGGGTGGCAGATCGATCTGCCAGGTGTGTATCCAGTTTAAATTTGCAGGGAATTAAATTCTAAATTACCAAATAATTATTTAACTGAACACACGAAAATGAAAACAATGGTTTCAAACAAAAATTACAGTTGGGATCTCAACTCGAGTCCTCCCAACAGATCATGGTTTGTGGATTTCTATAAATCATGCACCGGTGAGTTAGTTTATTTTGCTGGGTCATTAACAAGTTTAAATCAGCTTTCACAGACAGAAATCCTGAGAACATGACTTGCTGGAAGATTTGTGACCAACTGGACTAGGGAAATAGATCTTTTACCTGCTCCATCCCAATCTCTCCTGACAAATGCTTTCCGCTTTTCTTCCAGAAACTGACTGGGAATAAGACCCGCACTTCCACCTTCTTTTACATGACTTGCCTGCAAAGAGTTAATAAATCATGAAACATCTACAGTAACATACAATACATTATTAATAGAAAGCTGGCAAGCAATTTACTTTCCCTTATAAAGCGCCAGTTTCATTCAGCTTTCCCTTGACGCCAGCTGGGAATTGCAGATGCTACCATCTTGCATAGCAGTTAAACATTTGACCAGCTAACAGAAGGAATTTGGAATGATGATTAGCATCGTAGGCAAGACCATGGGAAAACAAGATAGTAGATGAATTATAAAAAGCAGAAACTGAAGTGAAGCTTTAAAAAAGAAAAGAAAAAAAATTATAATGATCAATACTGGTATTCCAAATTAAACCAGGCTAAATAATAAAAAGAAAATTCCCAATCTTGCACAAAAAAAAGCAAGTGCATAGAGTAACGTAGGTGTAATCTTTTAACCCTTTGAGTGCCAGGTGAATTTGCCCAAAAACATTTTTTTTTTTTTTTTTTAATTCAGTCTTTATTTGTTTTTTTTTGTTTTTTTTTTTTTCTTCATATACATACATAGATAATTAAACAAGGAATAAGAAAGTTACAGAACCAAGGAAAAAAAAAGAAAAGAAAAAAGTAACGGACGTAAGAAACGCTAATAATAAAAAAAAAAAAAAAAAAAAAAAATACCACAATTCAGATAAAATTTTTACACTGTCGAATACCATCATAAATGTGACCTTCTTATGCCAGCCGTCCAGTAAGTATTTTTAGTAATAATAACATCCACATAAAATTGATTGAACAGCTAGTAATAGTGTTTACGTGCTATGTGTAAAACCGCTATGTCTATATTTCTAATAATCTCATAACTTTAGTTTTATATAACAATATTATGTGTAAAATACGGTGATAAGCGCCAAAGGTGCCAAATTTCATAAAATTCGCTGCTCCTTTTCTTGGAAGCGAAAAAATTTTTTTCATGTTCATACGTGACATTAACTATATTTATCCATTCTTGATAGTGCGGACCTTTGTGGGCAAGCCAATGTCGTGCTACTATTAATTTTGCAAGTGAAATAAGTGCTAGCAGTAAAAGATTCAACCCTCTAGTGACCCTGGGGTCTAGCCAAACCCCTAATAATATACTACTTTCTGTTAAGATGTCTCGTGGAGCCCCTACTGCTTGACATACCTTAATAACTTCCTCCCAAAACCTACTTACTTCTTGACATGACCATAAAAGATGCCTAAACGAGGCAGCTGGTTCCCCACATTTCGGACACTGATCTGAAGATGAAGCACCTATTGCTTTCAGCTTGGTTGGGGTCAAGTATATCCTATGCAATATGTTATATTGTACTTGTTGTACTCGGATGGAGTTAGAGGCCCGGCTTGATGAAGCTAGGGCAGATTGCCATATTGAGTCGCTGATATTAGGGATTTCCGCTGCCCATTTTTGTCTTAATTGGTTCAGGCCTTTACTCTGACAATTCGAGATTAAGAACCTATAGAGTCTTGCAAGACAGTGCCGTGCCTGAATTTTCAGTAGGAACACCTTAATTGGATTCTCCAACAGCCAGTCAGATTGACCGCGATAGTGAGTTGTTAAAGCACTCCTGACTTGCAAGAATCTATGAAACATGGAGAAGGGTAAGTTAAATTCAAGCTGAAGAGCTCCAAAAGATTTAAGGACTTGGTTTTGATAAAATTGGCCGATATTGACCATCCCATATTGAGCCCATAACCTCCCTCCTTGTTGTTTATTTACCTCCTCAAACGCTTTAATCCCGAAAATATACGAATCTGGATCTACCCTGTCATATCCATAGGACTTAGATACCGCATTCCAGATCTTTAATGCTTGTGTAATAATAGGGGGATATTGCCTATAGATCTTTTTTGATATGAGAAGTTGCATGGGGGACAACCTAGGGGCTACCTGCTTAATGAGCCTAAGTAGCTCAGGAGTTTGGGTAACGTCTGCCAGCCACATCTTTATATGCGCCAATTGCGAAGCAAAGTAATAGTTCTTAAAGTCGGGCAGCGCCAGACCTCCATCCCTACGGTCAAGCCATAGAGTAGATAATTTTATTCTTGGACGCTTATTGTTCCAGATGAAAGATAGCAATATACTATTAATGGCTCTAAACGTCTTATCATTAATATATATAGGGGCCTGCTGTAGGATATATAATAATTTAGGAAGTATTACCATTTTAATTATATTAACCCGACCTATTACTGACAGAGGAAGTTTAGACCAGCATTTACATTTATGTCTCAGTTCCTCCATGGCTGGAAGTAAGTTATCAGTTATAAAATCCTCTGGATTATTCGCCACCACTATACCTAAATATTTAAAGCGTGATACTACAACCATCGGGTTATCTGTCATCCCTATGGCACCCGGGCCTGCCAGACCTACGGGCATGATATGAGATTTGCCCCAGTTTACAGTTAGTCCTGACAGCACCCCAAAGTTTTTTAATTGTGAAAGGACCACGGGAAGGTCCTTGTTCGGGTCTTTAATCCCCACTAACAGGTCATCAGCATACAACAATATGATGTTTGCGTTTGAAGTTAACCCCAGGGGAGAGCAGTGTAATCTTTCTCTTAGGGACTGCGCTAGGGGTTCTATTGCAATTGAGAAAATCAACGGTGATAGGGGACACCCCTGCCTTGTGCCGCGATGTAATGAAAAAGGGGTAGATTTATTTCCATTAATGACAATACTGGCTTTGGGACTTTCATATAGCGCCTTCAACCAATTTATAAAGCCTGTACCGAACCCGAAGGCCTCCAGAGCCCGCCATATGAAAGCCCACTCGACAATGTCGAAGGCTTTATTTATGTCGAATGAAGCAATGGCAGCGTTTTGACGATCTAGCCTAATATTCTGGATATAGGTAAAGATTCTACGAAGATTGTGTGATGTAGTCTTACCCCTCATAAACCCTGCCTGGTCAGGGTGAACAATTTCTTGTATGACTTTGTTCAGTCTATTTGCCATCACTTTTGCTATAATTTTTGCATCTGTACCAAGTAACGAAATCGGTCTATACGAATCTACTCTAGCAGGGTCTTTACCCTTTTTAGGGAGAACTACAATAGTAGCTTCAGAGAGTGATAGGGGTAATACACCGTTTTGAGTCATCTCTCGGCATAGTTTCAGTAACCGGGGCCCCAAAAGTTCTAAGTACCTTTGATACAGCTCGCCTGGCAGCCCATCCGGGCCTGGGGCCTTACCCCTGGGTAGAGTCCTAATAACTTGATTTATCTCTTCGATAGAAAAGGGTGCATCTAGAGAATGCTGAGCATCAGGAGAGAGCTTCGGTAATACAAGTGAGGAAAAGAACGCCTCCAACTCATTGCTACAAATATTTTTACTCGATGAGTAGACTTTACTGAAATGCAACTTAAATTCTTCCAATATATCGGGGGTGGATGTCAAGGGTGGGCTATGATCTGTTGTTATTTTTGTTATAATATTTGACGGCCTATCCATCCTGAGCAGATAGGCTAACATACTACCCACTTTATCAGAGTTAGCAAACCTTTGGTTGGCATTGGATCTAAGTCTCCTATAATTCACTTTTTGTACATATTCCAACCAAGATGCTTGTGCCTTTTGCCATGCTTCACGGTCTGTATCTAGTCCCGAAGCTAAATAGATGTTCTCCAGATTAGATACCCAACCCTCCATTTCAGCATTTTTCTTCCGATGTTGGCACTTCTGGTAGGCAATTTGTTTAATAAGTATCCCTCTTAAAAAGGCCTTAAAGGCATCCCATATACATGGAATCGAGGATGAACCTTGATTAACCTCAAAAAACAACTTAATTGCACTCTCCACTTCTCCTTGATCTATCTGATTAAGCCAGAAAGGCTGAAGTTTCCATGTTCTTAAGCCCCCAGACTCCTCCAGACTACATATCGTCACCAAAGGGGAATGGTCAGAGATACCCCGAGCTGTGTACTCAATAGAGGCAATCTTAGGGAGCATTGTATCAGAGGTAAAAACCATATCCAGTCTGGAGAATACCTGGTATGTGGCCGAATAACATGAATATTGTCTAGTATTAGGGTGCCGTTCCCGCCAAACATCCCTCCATCCAACCTCTTCCACAAATTTAGCAAAATTTGACTTCTCTTTACCCATTGTACTATCATTTCTTCTCCATCGATCCCACTGAGGAGAGATGACATTGTTAAAATCACCCAAACATATTAAATAATTATCCGGATATGTTAAAGAGAAGGACACTGCCAAGCGCACCACCTCATAGTTAAATGGAGGGGGGACATAGACTGAGAGCAATGATACTTCGGCCTGGTTTATACTACAGTCCATAAAGATGTAACGACCTCCTGGATCGATTTTAATTGAGCGACATGCAAAGACAACTGATTTCTTAACAAGGATAGACACTCCCCTAGATGATGATGTAAACGGGGCGTGAAATTGGTGGCCTATCCATGAACGTTTAAGGGCATGAGTTTTATCACTGCTTAGATGTGTTTCCTGTAGGCAAATAATATCCGCCCCCAGGTTCTTACAGTGATTTAAGACTAGTGCTCTTTTTACTTTGCAGTTTAAACCTCTGACGTTCCATGTGAGAAATTTCACCATAAATGCAGGAGATCCCTCATAATTTCCTTGTTAATAAACAGACGTCCACCTACTAATGGCCACTTAAGAAACCTTAAAGTGCAATAGTGCAAATGTGCAATATAGCGTTTCAAACACACAGTAAAGAAATACACAACAATTAGTAACATAAACCCCTCCCCCCACCCCCTCCCTGTATTACCTAGCCACCTAGGCATACCTTGCCCTTACCGAAAGAGAGAAAGAAAAAAAAAAAAAAAGGAGAAAAAGCGAGAGAATCAACAAGCACCAGCGGGGCAAACACAACTCCAATAACCACCCTGCATGTAGGCGGCTCCCCCAAATAAACAATAATATTTCAAACTGAGCTTACCCCCCCCCACCCCCCCATAGCACAACTCCAACTATAGAATAAAGCAGCATGGTTATCGAATTAAGTATCGGACATATAGATGTGTTATATGATTTTTAACGCAGACCAGCGGTCTAGTTATCTGGCTGCCAGCTGTTTCTTTCCTGGATAGGCCCCATCTATCCATGCGGCGGCATCTTCTGAAGATATAAAGAATTTTGTTGTTCCATTGTGTTCTATTCGGAGCTTTGATGGATATAGCATCGAATACTTAAGGTTCAGTTCTCTGAGCCTAGACTTGACCAGCTTGAATTTGGCTCTATCTTTCTGGATTTCTATTGGGAAGTCTGGAAATGCAGAGATTCTTTTGCCCATATAGGTGACATCTGGATTTTGCCTCGTTAGGCGAAGAATACGATCCCGGTCCCTTGCATTCAGTAATTTAGCAATTAAGATGCGAGCCGGCCCACCAGGTATAGCAGGTCTTGCAGGAACACGATGGGCTCTTTCGATGGCGAACTGGGGAGAGAATGCGTCTCGGCCAAATGACTGTGTCAGCCAGTTTTCCAAAAACTTTTCTGGGCTATCGCCCTCTAATCGCTCCTCGAACCCCAGGAATCTGATGTTGTTACGACGATTTCTTCCTTCCAGGTCGGAGAGTTTACACCGCAAATCAGACACTTGATCGGACAGGACCTTAACTTGAGCTTTTAGGGGGAGAGCTGTATCCTCAAGCTCTGAGATGCGACTTTCAGCTTGCGTAACTCTGTCCCTTATTTTATTCACATCGTCATGAAGAATCATGATATCGGCTTGGACCTTGTGTATTTGACTCGTCAAATTGGATTCACAGGTGTTTATTGCTGCCAGTAGCTGTTGTAGTGTAACTTCCTCAGTACCCTCTGCCGTGTTGGGCTCAGCAGATTTTTTTATAGGGGTAACTTGAGGGGTATTAGGATGAGAGGCGTGGGAACCTCCTACTTGTGACTGTACACGTGCGTATTTCTCCAGCCTGGCAGCTGCTGCGGACTGGCTGGATTTGCCCATTATAACCACGGCTCATCAAAATACAAGTCTCTTGAAGTATGACAAGCTCTGTTGTAACAGAGTTTAACAATGTTGCACCTTGCAAAGACTTAATGGAGTCCAAGGGTGCTCTATGACGCTGTTCGGTACTTTGCAAGTTTTACTGCCAGATAATGACACACTGGGACAAGCACAGCATCACATAAAGGGCCCAGAGCAGCTATGTATTGCAGCAAGGCATCCCTGGAGCTGGAACCAGCTGCTAATGCGGGAGGACAGTCACACAACAGGGCTTAACATCCACTTTGCTTACCCTGTTAGGTATTGCTAGATGGGGACCAGCGTTTGTTCAGTGGAGTCTGCAATTTTACTCTGGTGGTGTCTTCACAGCTTCATCTGTCGCAGTGGAGCTGCCGTTTAGTGAGGTCGCCGAGTATCCAGGGACTGCAATAGATGCCGGCAGCTATATTTGCTTCCCTGTATCGTGCGGGAGATGCTGGCGTGGGGCGCCTGCCCCCGATGCAGACGCGCTCTCCGCTGACCCGGAAGCACGTCAGAGGGGAGAAGCGCTTCCTTCTGCTTGCTGGGCCGCTCGCCGGACCTCCGTCACAGTGAATCCAGGCGCCGAGACTGTCTCCCGCGGCTACACACGGCACTTCAGCAGCCGCACCAGACGAGCCGGACAGCCCGGTAACGCATCAAAGGCAGGCCGCCTAGCATGGGCAAACACTGGGTATTGGGTGCTGTGCACGGAGGGGGGAGAGCTGGAGCAGGAGAGCCGACACGACCTCCCTCACTCACATGCCGCCGTGGCCACGCCCCGCCCAAAAACATTTTTAGTCATCATAATCACCTGTAATGTTTACTTTTTTTTTTACAATTTTTTTTTTATTTGAATTTATATAACAAATGTGAAGAATGCTGACATTTTTTGCAGTTATTTTGACCATCTCTTAAGGTGCCCATACACTAGTAAGATTTATCTTCAGATCTGGCCGGTTGGAACAAAAACATGGTCATGGATGAGTGACAGTTTGTCAGTTTACCAGCATTTCCAAGCAAATGGTCAACTGTCATTTGCGCTCATCCATAACCATGTTTTTGTTCCAACCAGACAGATATGGAGATAAATCTGCATGTGTATGGCCACCTTTAGAGAGATAATGGCACTCAAATGGTTAAAGATGGATTACTCAAAAATTAAAATAAAAAAAAGAGATTATATATATGAAAATGCCTGAATAAAAGGCATGTAAACGTTGCCCCTGACCTACAATAGGTGTATTGCCTGAAGTTTTTGCCTGTGAGTGCCGCACCTCCCCCTGACACCTATATCTATTTATCTTTTTTTTTTACCATATCTTAATTAACTGTACTAGATGGTTTATACGGATATCTTTATATCCTCTTTGGTTTATATTATCTGTGCAGAATCCTCTCTATTGTTAATTCAACAAAAAAAAGTCAATGAAATAGTCAAATAAAGTAGTCTCCGACTGTTAACATTAACAACAACTTAAATTAATGTTCTATCCATATTAATATCTCTCTCTTTCTCATATATAGGCCAGTATTCAATGAGAAAAATTCGCTGTGATTTCTGGAGAGTTTGTGCTTTTCACGCGGTGGAGAGAGGTTTTTTTTCTCCAAAGGCGAGCCACCCTATTCAATGTGAAATATTCTCCGTCTTTCTAAGTGATTCTCGCCGTCTCTCTCCGTGTAGAAATTCTCCATCTTTTGATGGAGAGCAGGAATGTGAACTTTTAAACTAAAAGGGTGTTTTTTTTAATTTTGGTGTCAAAAAATCAGGTTTTTTTTTTCTGTGAAGGGCCATGTTATTTTTATTCATGTGCCTATAGCACATGAATATATATTTAATTTAAAAAAAAATATTTTTTTACAATTTTTTTTTTTTTTTTTTTTTACACAGTGCAGCCAGCAGGGGGCCGGAGCGCTCGAGCCGCTCATTAGATATTCATATATTCACTGCACCCGAAGCACGTTCGGGTACAGTGAATACTGGGTCCCCCGCTGGCTATAGGGGGGGCAGCCTGTGCTGCCTGGGTCCAGGGGAGCCCTGCACCCCTCCCCATATCCCCTACAGCAGCCAAGAGAGACTTTAATCTCTCTTGGCTGCTACGTCCCCCGGCTCCCTGACAGCTCCCTGCCGCGGACGCTCGTCCGCTGCAGGGGTTAAGACTCACCGCGAGTGGCGGCGAGTCTTTAACACGTTGAATAGTGGGAGCAGGAGGCTCCGGAACACGGAGAGTGCATGGCGAGAGAAAAAATCTCTCGCCATGCACGGAGAACATTTCTCATTGAATACTGGCCATAGAGTTTGAACTATGCTGTGATTACCTGTATGCTGCTTGCTGTAACTATACTTGCCTATGCTGTGTACCTGGTATTCTGTGACCTGCTCCAAAAAGAAAGATCAAGACTTCAACTTGATCCATTGTATGTAATTCCCTGTCACAATATAAATATATATAAATATCACAAAGATTAGAGGAGCGCTAGCTTACACAAGCGTTAAAAAGCTATTTTTTGCACCTGTATGGGTTCCTATACTTAACAGATAGCCCCAAATAATCCAAGTATACAGCACTAGGTCTTTCAAGGGCTTTCTGAGACTGCTGCTTCCAGCCTTTGGTGCGTCCTGGGATCCAATCAAGACTAGAACAGATCTATTGACAGAAGTGGAAGAAGTGCTTCATAGTGCAGTATTATTTTTGATAAAAGTTATATGCCGGTCACCGTCAGTCTTTGTAGCCGCCTCACGTCAGGATCTGCTGTACCGTCTATGTGCCGCCCTGCAAGGCTGGTCAGCGTTACTCCCGCTCTACGCAACAGGACCTGCGTCTGGTGATTGAATGCGTCTGGTAAGGCACGCCCAAGCGCATTTTGTCGATGAACCTGACGTGAGGCAGCTACAAGGACTGATGGTGACCGGGATATAATTGTTATGTAACACCATGTGGTATTTTTAGCCCACACTGCTGAAAAGCAGGGTACTTGTTTCCTAGCACGGACACATATCTTGGCCATCGGGGGTAATTTGAGTGGCCTGCGACGCGACCGACGCGATGCCCCCGATTTTTCCATTGAAATGCATTGAAAACAGTGAAAAATCGGGTCGGTCGCGTCGTGTGCAGCTAAAAATGCTTAAATGGTCCAGACGCGATGCCCCCGATTTCCTCATAGGGAACAATGTTAAATGCCTCACTTTACCCGCGATGACCACGATTTCCCATAGGAAACAATGTTAAAAGGATCAATTTACCCAAATCAGCATAGGAACAATAGTAAATGGGCCAAAAAGACCCCTGAACATTGAAATGTCCCCCCAAAAGTAGTTGACGCCACCCCGCCATCAACGTGAACCCGAAGCGTAGCGAGCCCGCGAGGGGCGGCGGTACGCGTCCTCCGACCTTTTCATGCCCTACTATCCACTAGGGCGTGGAGTGAGAATAGAATAGTGTGGCGAGCGCAGCGAGCCACCGAGCCCGAAGTGTGGCGAGCGCAGCGAGCCCCGCGAGGGGACGCGTATACCTTCACAGGTAAACGCGTCCCTTCGCGGGCTTCCCAGGTGTCCGCGTCGCCATGGACACCTGGGAAGCCCGCGAGGGGACGCGTATAACTGTGAAGGTATCCGCGTCCGCTCGCCACGCTTCGGGCTCGGTGGCTCGCTGCGCTCACCACACTATTCTATTCTCACTCCACACCCTAGTGGATAGTAGGGCATGAAAAGGTCGGAGGACGCGTACCGCTGCGCTCGCCACGCTTCGGGTTCACGTTGATGGCGGGGTGGCGTCAATAACTTTTGGGGGGACATTTCAATGTTATGGGGTGTTTTGGGTCCATTTACCATTGTTCCCTATGATAATTTGGCTAAATTGAGCCATTTCACATTGTTTCCTATGGGAAATCGTGGTCATCGCGGGTAAATTGAGACATTTAACATTGTTCTCTATGGGGAAATCGCGGGCATCGCGTCTGGCCATCGCACCCGATTTTTTTAGCGGCCGCGATGGCCCCGATTTTACCCCCGATGAGCGCGATTCTGATCGGTGTGGCAGTGCTAGGAAACAAGTACCAAAAGCAGGGTACGAGTATTGGATTACTTGCACTTTTATTTATTAATGAATAAACGTATTTTATCAAAAATAATACTGCACTATGAAGCGCTTCCTTCCACTTCTGTCCATAGAGATATATATAGCTAGATCTCTCTCTATCTATATACAATGAAGTACCTGCACTTGCACCCACCAGAAGACAATACAGAGGTGCCCTAGGGTCACACCGTGGTGTGTCTTATACAGTCCAAGTTTCCACTAGGGAAAAAGAGCACTCGCCTGGCAAAAAACTTAAATAAATATATATATTTATTTATTTAGGAGGCGATAGTGGGGGCCTTGACAAAGGTCTGGAGGCAGAATGAAATGTTGGCCCATGGCCCACTGTCATGCACATTGCACTTTATGTTGAATTGCTGAAAATGGATTAAAGAGTTTGTTATCAATACAGAAGACCGGTGAGTGTCCTCATCTTTGTTACTAAGCTATATCTCTATATAAATACACACCTATATCTCTCTCTCGTTATTTCTATATACATATCTATAGACACCACCGATAAGTTGGCACCTTCTGTTCCAGCAATGTGTCTGTTTAACCGTATTTCCAGATCACCCTTCAATGCGTCTCCCCACCTTACCCAACTGCTGATCATAAAAACACTGCTGGAACGGAAAGAGCTAAGGTAACCATTTTAGCAAAAAGCCGAAATTGTTCTATTGATTATGGAGAAGAAAAAAACAGAACTGTTTTGCTGAAGAACATGAAAGGAAACTGATAAACAGTGTACTCTAATGTGCAGGGAATCATAAACCATTGTATACAACCCGTTGTTCTCTTGCCAACTGCTTACATTTACAGGGCTCTCACAGATTTATACTTTTACTAGCACCTCAAAGGTAGTAATAAAGTCTGACCTGCAAGTCCAGCAGTAACAAGCATGACATTTTATTAAAAAAAAAGAAAAAAAAAGGAGGCAAAAATGTATAAATCTAATTTTTGCAGGGACACAGATCTGTTTAAAATGTGGATATGGAGAGGGAGCTGTGAAGACAGATTGGAGGTAGGAGCAGACAGGGACTGAAGTGGATAGTTTGTGGTCTAAAAGACAAAAAAACCTGCAACACCAACATTCTACCTTTTGCGCTGTGTAACACAAAACTAATACGGAGTTACAAAATGAATACAGCATGCAAGCAAATTTCATTAAGAGAGAAAAATGAAGTTCATGAATACGGTCTACAGCCCTAGTGGTATATCCCTAAATGCATTACACTGTATTATGTTTGCACACTTCATAAGCTAACGCAATTCCTCTACCCGAGGACAAATTTATTTTAACCTGTTAAAATAATGAATATTTCAGCCACTGCCGACAACGATAGATCATTACTTTATACTAATCGTATATACAGTACTGGTTTGTTTTACCCACCTGCCACCAATTTGAATCTTCCCTATTAACTATATGCAGAATTTCGCCTTTGGAAAACTTTAATCCAGCTTCTTTGCAGGGAATCAAATTATCACTGAATGGATTGTAATCAAAATGACACTTCACAAAAACCTAAGGTAAAGGGAAAGACAAACTAATTAGAATCAATTAACAGTGTATGCTATTTATGCGGCAGAATTTCAATACGGTGATTAACCCTTTGAGTGCCGACATCTGTGAGATGCGCAAAAAAAATTCTGGTAAAAATTTCACCGTCACTCACATTTGTTATATAAAATCAAATAAAAAATATTGTATAAAATAAATTATATTTCGTAGATCAGTGGCGTCAAACTCACGCCCCTACATCTATTGTGGAACTACACATCCCAGCATGCCCTGCCACAGTTTTTCCATTCCATCATATAAAATATGTGGCTGGGCATGCTGGGATGTGTAGTTCCACAACAGATGGAGGGCCATGAGTTTGGCACCACTGACCTAGATAATGTAAACATTACAGATCAAGGTGATGAATAAAAATGTTCGCTTGGCCATTTTCACACCAATTTAGACAAATTCACTTGGCACTCAAAGGGTTAAGGTAAGTGATCCCTGGGAGAGATATTTAATGGACTGAACCATAACTGAAAGCAGCCTCTCTCTCCATCATGACATTTCAGAGGTTTCTTGGTTTATCATACCTTTTCCTTGTTTGCACCTTATTAACACCATCACTGCCAATATTATTTGGGTTGTCAACATATCAATAACGATGTAGTATCCACACAATATAACAAAATAATCTCACTCATTTTTTGAAGACTTAGCATTTCCAGGAAACATCAGATTTGTCACGCGAGGAGCAATGTACTGAAAATGTCTAAAAACAGGTAATACTGTTTTTCTAACCGCCACATAAAAAGGAAGGTAGGTGCCAGTGACCACTTGAAAAAGGAAACCACCGCTTTCAAACAAGTGCCCCAATGTTACTGAAGCCTGGATGTGGCATATATTTACCTAACTGGACACCACGCTGATCATAAAAAAATTAAAAAAACTGAGCTACTCAATGGCTCTGCCCAAAAAAAAAAAAAAAGCGGTTTAATGGAGCTTGTCAAATCTCGTGTGTGCCGGGGATGGTCCCATACTCACAAAGCGCCCATCTTTGGCCCTATAGTTAATCCATCCTCTGTCCTATTGTCACTGCTATCACTGCACTAAACCCACTGAAAGCCTTCACCTCCACTTGCTACTGGGGTCCAGTCTTCAGCTGGCCCTGGAGTCACAGGTTGCGGGGTCCTGTTTTTGGCTGCCCGCAGCACTGCTAGAGCTACTTCTCGTCAGCTCCCAGCCTGCCTAGACCTCTGGCCTTCCAATGCGACATTCCAGTAGCCCCTCCTCACCCTCTGCACCAATGACCCAACAACCGAGGACCAAACGTGTCCCTTCAGCTCTCCACAATAATCCTGATATTTTATTTAGTATGTTTAATTTATATAGCGCACTTTCTCCAACAGGACTCAAGGTGCTTTACAGACATTAAAAAACAATGCACATAATAGAGAGGATGTTGGTGGAACAGTAACAGACAAGTCACAGACAAAAGAAACCCTTGAGCACAAAGTAAGCATAATGCAGTGTTGGTGCAGCATTTTGGATAACTTCCATGAGTTGTGTACTCCACCATGACTAGGTACCAGGTGCGGCAGCCATTGTAGGCGCTCTGTGTAGGATTACCCTGGGTGGAATAGATTACCCCTAAAAGAAATTACCCAAAATGGGAGATTTCAGTGTATACTCAGGTCCATGTATTTTTCATCAAATCCCCAAGTGCACTACAAAAGTTACACTGTAGGAGGCGAGTCATACAAGGACCCAACGCATATATTAGAAAGTAAATGCTTGTGTAGTAATATGATAAAACCTGCACAGAAACATCCACGTGACCCACATCCTGCCCGCAGATAAATCATCTGAGGCAACCATCTGGGTGTACTGCAAAGGGCAGCGCTGGCAGTTTCTTATATAGAAACCAAGCTGTGGGCCTCACTCCCCACCTGAGAACACTGGTGTTGCAAGTGAGCTCAAAACACCATGGGCAGTATTCAATGCCACCGGCGAGGATCGCTGAAAACAAGCCATCCTCACCACACAAACCCCCTTTCCGGCTGCTCGCTGTATTTCAATACTCAGACGGCGAGCTATCTGCACTGCTCGCATTGAATATACCCCCATGTCTTCGGCCTTCTCAAAACCAGTTCTGCCCAAAGAACAATAAGAAAGACCAATATGTAGGGGGGGGGGGGGGGGGGGGCTAAAATGCCAGGGGCTCACCTCATTTCTCTCACTACCTGGAGGAGGACAACCATATATCAGAGCACATATTAGGTCAGCTCTTATTATAGGACACGTCAGTTTTTCCCTAATATGTGCACGCCTTCAATCCTTGTATGCCTCACCCCCCCTTCCCCCACATAGTGCAACATTAGTAGTGTGCCACCTCATCTGGATAAAATGATTATCACATGGAGTGACTATAATGCTGGGACCTTACTCCAAGCGTTAGGATGCTGCAACTGCCCTTTTTGAGCAGTCTCTTCTTAGAGGATCCAATCCCCCCAGGGTAATCCTACATAGTGCATTAATACAGCTGCCTCACCTGGTACCTTTGATGGGTGGTATTCAACCTTTATAAGTTATTACCCAAAAGCAATGCTTCACCCATATATTACTCTTATTGTGTGTCTAAAGGTGCCCACACACTAGAAACATCTTAAGATGTGTGCATAAATTAGCCTTGAACTTAGTCTGTCTTGGACAAAAGATTTCAGGCAAGCGCACATCTTCACCAAAGATTTCTCTTAAGATCTAGTGAGTGGGCACCTTTAGGTTTTTTTTTTTTTTTTACTGCTCAATTACTTAATGTTTTGTAATCTGCTTTTTCTGCCTGTAAAGATCCTTGAGTGCCATTGGAGAAAGAGCGCTATATCAATAAAATTATTATATCGCTGTCAACTTCAAGCCAAAAACAGCATTGCCCACTTCAGCATGGAAGCGTAACTTGGCAGAATAAAGTCCCCAGTGCTCCATTCACATAGGGGACACCTTAGTATGCTGTTCTATTAATAGACACGTGGCATTCTGGGCCAAATTGTAGCAATGTGCACAAATGTTTTATTTTGTCAAAATAGTTTAGATCTAAAATGGACTTTATATTTGGGCTAGTGAAACTATGAAGTCTGGCAGTCATACCTCACTGCTTGCAGGTCTGGGATGACTGCCACTTAAAATTCAAACAGGACTATTTGCAGAAAGACCATTAAAGATTGATTGTCTATATCCTGTTCATAAAAAGAGAGTGGACTGCTTGCGCCCGCTCTGCTTCCATGGCCACTTGTAGATTTACTGGTGTCACTAATTCCCCTTTCACACCGCAGCTATAACACGGTATATTGCCGGTTTTAAAACATTACAGCTGCCATGTGAAAACTCCGGATTGAATTTACCGGTTCTAGAAAACCGGTATTTCAAAACGGTTTAAAAGGCGGATCCTACACGGTTCTGAGCTGTTTATTATGCAGTGTGAATGGCTCAGAACCAGTATTTAGTACCCAGGCAGCAGTGAACACTGAGCGGGTCGCTTCGTGCATATGTAATGAGCGGGACCCAGCGCAGTGCATATTTAATGACCGGGTCGCCGTTCCCTGCATAGGTAATGAGCGGGTTGCACCAAACTATTTCTATAAACTATTTCACCACAACTGTTTTCTATGGGTGAAACTGGTTCAATGTGAAAGTACAAAAATGGTAATTAAACGGTAATATACTGTTTACATGCAATGTGAAAGGGGTTTAACTTGCCCTGACCCGTTTTAAGAAACGTTTTAATTAACGGGTCTAAGCAGGTTTTGCGATGTGAAAGCAGCAAAACAAGCTAGGCAGTCCCTTGACAGAGTTTCCATCTGTATCCAGCCAGCAATTGGGCCTGTCTATCTGACATCAAGTGCGGCTGTATGTGACTCCCTCTTAAAATAGGTTTTACAAAGAAAAGTATGCAGTTTCTGGTGTGCTCTTAAAAAATAAAATCAAAATGTCCAAAAAGAAAGTTAATAAACAGCTCAATATTACAGTAAAAATGAATCTGTATTTTCTGCAGCCTTTTCAAGAATCCTTAGTGCATTGGAAAGAGGTCATTGAGCAAAATAATATCACAGCAGAAGGTCTAAGCAAATGATATACAAATATGTAGCTGTGCTTATAAAACTTGCAGATATGCTGCCTCTTGCTTAAATTGTCTACAGTCTAGCAAATCAAAGATTTATTAACACAGACCCAATCTTATGTAGGGAAGAAGGAAGGGATATCGGAGGGGGATTAAATTCCCAGTGCAGCAACATAGTTTCTGTGTGAAATTCCCAGAGCTATTCAATTGATTGCAGAACACTGAAGTTTAATAAGACAGCTATTTGCCCAGGACTTTTGCAACATTATTTGCAACTTCCGATGTAAGTGATATGTCCCATGTTTTTAACATCGCAACTAGTCCCGAGGGTGCAAGCAGGTGCTAGTTGTGTGCTTACAGCACAGGCATTTAAATAGCACTGGATACTTCACCACATTGGGAACTGAACAACCGCCTCCCTTAGAAGGTACAAAACAAGGCATTATGGAATTGAAACACGCATCTGCTATTCAGTTTCAAAAATCTCCATCTTCCGTGTGAATGATGAGACCTTTGACTAACTTGTTCTGATGCAAATGCTTCTGTTTTTAAAGGCTAATAGCTATGGTTTGTACAAATAAGCCACGCAGAAGTAAGATTTCCAGATATACCAATCAAGAGATTTTAGATGCATGTAGATTTGGAGACATATTGAATGTGGGGAACCAAGGACAGTTCAGAGTCGAGGATGACCCCTAGGTAAGAGGCTTGTGGGGTAGATTGTTGGAGAGATCAGGATGGTAACTGTTCTTGGCTGGTGGGAAAAGAATTGATTCAGTTTAAAAAAATATTGAGTTTGAGGTAGCAAGAAGACATCTAAGATGAGATGGCAGAGACATATTCAGAGACTTGGCCCAAAACTACTGGCGACAACTCTGGGGTTGATAGCTAGATATGAGTTTCATCCGCATACAAGTGATACTGAAATCCGAAAGAGCGAATTAGTTTTCCAAGAGATGAGGTATAGGTTGAGAAAAGCCGAGGAACTAAAAACGGAGCCTTGCGGAACTCCGACTGCCTGAGGTAGTGAAGAGGAGGTAGAGTCAGAGAAGCGACACTGGAAGAGCGATCAGATAGGTAAGATGAGAACCAGGAAAGGGCTGTATCATTAAGACCTAGGGAGTGTAGTGTTGGTATGAGAAGAGTGTGATCCACAGTGTCATAAACAGCAGAAAGATCTAGAAGAATAAGTAGAGAGTAATGGCCTTTAGCCTTGGCATTGACCAGATCATTTAGCACTTTAGTCAGTTCTGTCTTAGGCAATTGTGTTTTAATGACTTGTGCAGGTATATTAAGAGGTAGGGGAGTAGAAGGATAAGAAGAGTGTGGATAATTCCTTTTCAGTTGTGGGCTCAAATGAAGAGAAAGTGCCAGAGGGTTCGGGTGGGGAAATAAGTAGGTTAGAGGCTGCAGAAGAAGAAGAGCATCCCATTTCATCTCAGATGTTATCAATCCTGTCCTTAAAGTAGGAGGCAAGTTCTTGTGCACTGATGGTAGCTGGTGGGGGAGTATACAGAAGAGACTTAAATGTGTTAAAAAGGCACTTTTAAAAGAAGAGAAGAATACACACACATATACCGGTATATGTAATCTGGAGTTATATTCAATGTAAGATCAGGACTATATTAATGCTTAAGCCTCTGTACATCTGAGCCCTCCAGATATAAACGGACTTTGCACTACTTCACATAAATATCCTTATGCTGGGTACACACCAATAGATATATCGCCCATTCCATTAAATGGGCGATACAGCTTTTGTGTATCGGTGGGAGCATACACCCAATATGTCTGAACGGCTATGTTCATATACATTGTCCCAGCACAGCTGATGCTGGTATATTAGTACGCATTGTTGTATGTACAGGTTACCCACCACTGCCCATACAGTGGCTGCAAGGACTGACATCATAGCTGTCCGCAAATATTTAAATGCCCTGCCAATTGTGAAGTCAGGAAAGACATCTACTGGCATATTGGTAAGTGTGTATGCTTACCAAATCGTGTGCAGCTGCCTTAAAGGACATATACAAGATTGATATGGACTGCAGATATGGACTATACTGTATAGTCCATATTAGTAGAAAACATAGTGCATATGGCACCGTTTGTTTACAGCATGGGGTCGATATCACAATAAGAAATACACTGTGCAGGCAGCACAACTTAGATGGTGTACAATCTATAGCACAATATAGTTTAAATTGTACATCATTAAAATTGCAATATCAGTAGTTCCGGCCTCCGGTGAATTCAAGACAAATCATACATCATAGACAAATCTTCACCTTAACAGTATATCAGATGGCAGAGAGACAGCATTGAAACAGGCCAGAAGACCAGTCAAATTATTTTTTTGTCAGCTTGGAAATACATTGTATTGTTATCATAGGGAGGACATGAGTTTGTGTGTAATGAACTAATTTTTTTTTTTACTAACTAACGGTTTGGATATTAAAGCTATAAAATAACGTCAGAGCAGACAAACACTATAAAGTTTTGTTGCAACAAGACAGAAAAACAAAAAAGCTTCCCAAGACATAACTACCGTCATTATAATCAGACAGACACACTCAGAGCCGTTTCTCTCCAACTAACCTTACACCTCCCTTCTGCACATACTGTAGATAGGCTAATAACAGATCAGCAGGGAACTGTAATAGCATGAGATTGCTGGAGGTGTGGGATACCGGACGGTCTCAGACATTGTTTTTAAAGTGGAAATCATTTACAGGGCAGAACCATGAGTCGCATACGATTGCCGCTTAAAAAAATAAAATAAAAAAATCGGAGATTGACCGTCGCCATTACATTTCAACCCAGATTTCAAAAGCTTTTACAACTTTTAAAAACAACCGGCAACGCTGGCAGTGTGTTATCCTAAAAAGTTGGGGTTAGTTGCATTTTGGAAAGCAGACACGAGACCAAGTAAGAAGAACCATGCTCAAGTCAGCTCACAGTCTGGAGGAGGAAGGTAATGCTGAGAACAGGAAGTCAGTGCGTGTATGGATCATTGACCATATGATCCATGCGAGCACTAACATCCTGTTATCTCAGCATTATCGACAGTGTCTAGGTCCACCCCACAAGGTTGACAAGCAAAACGGTTGGTGCGGAAATGTTGTAAATTTTTTGGAGAAAATGTGTAAATTGTACCGCATGGACCCCCATTCATGCACCATGCAGGCTTGCGTTGCTTGCTATGCTGCAGGCCATGCACTTTACCATTCCCAATCGTAGTCTGCATGAATGGTAAAGAGGGGAAAAAGGTCAAAAATTTAAAAAAATGTTGGCAAAAACTCATGTTGACATTTTGCTTGTGTCGATTAACAGTTGTAGACTTTTTCACACTGATGCATGTTGATCCAAAGTTCAGATCCTGTTAGTGTAAACGTATCAGGTTGAGAGGTTTGAGTTATAATAAAGGAGGTGGTTTTGAGCGAGTACGGAATTGAAGGCTTCACAGAGAGTATGGACAGTTGTCAGAATTCCATAAATGGGTGAAGTCCAAGAGGAGGGAAAAGATGATAATCAGAATGGGAACGAGGAGCCAATTAGAGGCTGATAGATGGAGCAGAGTATATTGTGACAAGGTGAGAGTTATGAGTGTGAATGGCATTCTGGAGGTTGCAGGGAGCTAACGTAGGAATTTGCAGAGTGGCCATTAACGTACTGAGGAAACAAGCATTTTAGCTGCATGTGCTATTTATAGGCTTACCATACCATCCCTTTAAACTGGAAAACTCATGGATTTGATTCTATGTCTGGCTAAATTTAAGCCTGAATTGCAACTGGTGTTAATCAGCCAGAAAACCGGCATTAATCCGCCACAGAACCGGCATTAATCCGCCACAGAACCGGCATTAATCCGCCACAGAACCTGTATAATTTACGTGTGGGCGCTTAGGAGGAGAAAGAGTTGCACGGTGGATGCACACCAAAGAAAAGAGATAATCCAAAGAGAGGAAATATAAAAAAAAAATTTGGTTCTTAAAAAGGTTAAATTTTAAGAACCAAATTTTTTTGAATATTTCCTCTCTTTGGAATATCTATTTTCTTTGGTGTGCATCCACCGTGCAACTCTTTCTCCTCCTAAGCGCTCTCTTAACTACATTGCCCGGATAGCACCCATCGCCAAATGATACCCAATAAAGGCGATTGAAAATCAACTCCCTATTATTATAAAAAGGGATACCTTTCCAAAAAAGTGTGTGCGGACCAATCCCCCCTCCCTCATCCCCCTCAGATTACTATAATTTACGTGTGGGCCTGTTTAAAAGGAATAGCACAGTAAGCCTGGTTATTTATGTTTTAAATATATTTCTGAACTTCAATAAAGGTAGATCACTTCTGCTTATACTGTATGCAATAGAAATAAAACGAGCGTCCTTAAAGCTAATTGGCAAGGCTGTATAAGAAAATTGCTGCGTCAAGCTACTATATATTTGTTTTTACTAAAGGCTTTAGAGAAACTCATATGATAAGAGCAGTCACATAATGTGCCTGACTCAGATACACACAAGAACACTTTGCAGCTAGATCTCGTGATTTTCACAAACTTTGCATATGTCAGGGCCTGTATACACAACTCAGTAGTCTGCATCAAAGCTGTTTGCCTTCTGTGGCTGAGTGGGTGTAGCTGGCCGTTCACACGTAGGCTACTGTGTACATGCAGATGGAAACGGTTTCCATTCTGAGGGGGGGTATTCAATGCTTCACCGCTATTTCCAACGGGGGCAAATAGCGGCGGGTCCCTAATCAATGCTGTCTTTACCGGCAGCATTGAAGAGGGATCACGGCAGAACGAGCTCGACTTTAGAAGCTGTCGGGCCGTTCTGCCAATAACTGCCGTGGATTGTCGCGATCCCGGACATGCCCACTTATTGCCGATATTTGAATTGACATTGAATCCCGCCTGCCGATTTATTGTCAGGCAAACTGCAAAGGGGCCCGAATCACGGCTGACGGGAGGGATTGACAGCCGTGATCCGGGATTGAATACCCCCCTGAGAATCTCTTTCACAAAGGATAGGGCTGGTGTCTATCACTAACAGCTAACACACTAACAGCAATGATGGCTACTTTCACAAGCAGAAATGCAGGGACACTACAGCTGCAACAGAGGACTGAATACAGGCAAAATATATATACATTTATTTCAGAGCATTGGCGCTATTGGATGCAGGGTCTAAAACAGGGGTGGCCTCAAGATCAACCAACAGTGCATGTTTTCCAGGCAACCTGTGGATCTATAGTAGGAATGAATGCAGCAGGTTTGAAAATGTGACAGTTAGTATTGACTACATATGTGCAGCAGCTAGGTGATTTGGAAAACACAGACCGATGGTAGATCTCGAGGACCGGTTCGGCCACACCTGGTCTCACAGCATCAATGTCCTATGAAACTTTTTTTTTTTTTTAATTTTTAACAAGTTTAAGTTAAAATGACAGCAAACAACCAAATGGTTTGCTTACAATAAAATATATTGTGCCGATAAATTTATGAAAAATGTGGAATTCATTGTCCAATTTAACTTGTGAATATCTTCCAAAATACCATTCAGCGCTTATATGCAACTACCCCTTACAGGGTCTTTGAGAAACTTTCTACGCTGTTCTTGAAACCACATATAATAGATCAGTAAAAAAAAAAAAGAACTGACAGATGCAAGTAGGCCGCCATAAAAATATTAAGCGCAAACCCTTCAGGATAGCAGCGAGCAAAGCCCTTCACAAAGCAGACCTGAATAAAATCAAGAATACAGTATGTGCAAATATGTACGTGCAGGAGGGGCGTGGCTTGGTACGAGTTAGAAGGCGGCAGGTTCCCTGCACTCCTGGCATTTATACTGTATAATCTCCTATTTTTATCCTGTTGGTAGCCCTACTACCTGTGCTGACTGCGGGACACTCCACCAAATTGTTGAAAGCCCCTGGTGACACACAGCGGCCTTTATCTATTGATCCGGCGGTGACACCAGCTGCGGCCTACTGACATCGCGGACCCGGAAGCCGGGGTTCTCAGTACTGAATACATTCATACTGCACACGGCGCTCTGCTGCGTGGCGCCCTGTTCTTGGAGGGCTGGTGAGCTGGGGTGATCAGCGCTGGTGGTCTCTCCGGAGCGTATAGCGGGGAAAGCGGCTAGTGGTCTCACCTGACACGCTGCCGCGGTCCGCACGGGGGGGGGGGGGGGGGGGACCGGCGCCATCTTGCCCCGCTCGCCCGTTCACTGGACTGTGGAGCTTGTTGTGGGGCGCTTTGGATCTTGTGGCTGCTGGTTGGTGCCGGTGCAACTTGGACTTCCCTGACGGTTTTTTAATACTTCTCAGTGAAGCTGTTTGGCGGCCCTGCAGTGGTGAGTGGTGTCTGACACGGCACACCTGATGTGTCGGCGCCATTGCCCCTGGCTGGATCCTCGGTCAAGACAATGCTGACTAATCTACCTTTGGATTCATTGGCTACTTATATACTGTAGCACATAATACTGCCACTGTCCCTCACGGCTAATTGTCTCCTGTACACACTTGGTGGCGTGCTAGCCGCCACCATTTTACTCTGGGTCTATCTTGCTGACAGCTTGCTTTTCTGATAGTCCTATAAAGCCTGCTACGTGTGCTTTCTATACATGACCATGGAGTCCTCCCTACAACAAATACTAAGAGCGATCCATGGCTTTACCATTAGGCTTATTCATCAATTAGATAATATACGGGGTGATGCCACAGTCTCTAACATGCAACATTGAACGGTGTGATGCAGTTTTCCCTGTGCCTATTGAACCACTGGCCCTGCATGCTCCTATACCTGACTCTGCTCTGGTTATACACTCCTCTGTGAATCCACATAAACCTGAGACTGTCTGCTGCAATGCACCCGAGAGTATTGAAGACAGCAAGATTCTTATTCGGGACCCTCTATTGCTGTTGTTGGCTAGGTTAAAACCCTTCAAGATGATTCTTGCCTATTTTCAAAGTTCTCCTGTTCATCCACGAATGGAAATGGACTTACTATTGTAAATCTGCTTTTCCGGGGGATAGAAAATTGGCCAGATTAATGCGTTTCCTTTTAATTTAGGTTGTCCGATCTAACTACCTTTACCCTTTATTATTTTTATTATTAATTCATGTTTTCTTTTTATTATTTTCTATTTTACTTTATCCGACTATAGGTGGGTCTATGTATATAATGGCCTTTGGGCCATTGCCCCTAATGGTCCTTTTGTCCATTACTTGCTCATGGATGGGCTTTGAACTATCATTGCTTAATTAAGTGTTAGACACCTGGCCAGAGTAGTGCTCTTTGTGCTATTATAATTTAAAAAGCTCTCTACATTTGTTTCTATCCTTGTGTATATCCTGTTTAAAATAGGCTATATTTTTCCTTTGCTGTCCACAATTACAGATAATGGGGATGTGGGTAGCTTCTGGTAAAGTACACTTAAATGGTCACTGGGTCACTGTCCCATTCTATCCACTTAACTAATATTTGTACACTGTTAGGTAGACTATACATTGCTGCTGCCTTGTCCTATTGGTATATAATTGGCAGTCATTGGGTCACTGCCCCCATTAATCCATATGTCTTTGATCCGTCTAGAGTGGGTGGGAGGGTAGGGGGGAATGTTATAGATAGTGTAGTTTAGTGGGAGAAGGGTTAGTTCCGGGATCCAAGTATTTCCTAGGTTGGGGTTAGGTTATACAGGGTGGGGGTTATGTGGAGGGTTGATTTGGGTAATTTGTGGGATGGTTTGTTTTGGGATTTAGCATAGCTTAGTCTGTTTTTCTTTTATGTTGTTAGACATAAATATTTCATTATAATACTGGTTACTGCTCTGATGTGATGCTATCCTAATCAGGCATAGTACAGGTTAACTATGTTTGCCATAAGATGAAACTGTTCACCTAATACTCCCTTCTGTAATGTGATATCCTGTTATGCCTATTTATAACTATGGCCTGTCTAACCTGAATGGGGCCTTCAGGTGGACGGCATGTTATTTTCCAGCTGTGAAGATATTATATATATATCTGTAACCGTACTATCTACTATTTGACTATGTATCATCTTACCATGTTGGATGGCTTCCTGTCGCTTGTCTATGTTAAGTTTATTATAGGTTTTGTCTGTTCACACAAAAACACAAAAATAAAAAATACTCAATTAAAATATGTACGTGCAGGATCGTAGTTTGGATTTGCATAAAATAATGAATCTCTTCTATATACTTTACTATAGCAAACAGAAGAATTGTCTTGTGGTTAATATGTTTGGTGAAGACATCCACAACATCAGTGTTACATGACTTGGGATTGTCAACAATATCCCTGAGCTTACTGGTAGATGACATGCGTGATCAATGACAGAACAAGGACCTGGGCGCACATCATACAGACATATCTGATTCAGTTCTCTACAGCACCTTCCTAGTATATAGATCTATATATTTCCTCTTGTGGCAATGTTTCCTGCATCAGAATTTAGGAATTCACCACTGTAAAATATTCAGCAGGCGGAGAAATGGTTAATTTGGGCTCTGAAATCGTGCAAACAGAGAGTCAAATGTAAGAAGTCTGGAGAAGTGAGAAAGTGAAAACGCAGCAGTAAATCAGCTTAGTTGTCAAGTTACAGATGGAGCCGCTCTCTTACAGCGGGGGTCTGGCGGTTGGCTCACCCACCGCCAGCCACCACCCCCCTAACCCTGCCCGTCTCCCTGAACCAGAGACGGGCAGGGTTCACATTCCCCGCCCCCCGGGAAACAGCTGCCTGAGTGATAGGCCGGGGTGTGGTCTATGGTAGGTACCACTGGAGCTTTCCGAAGACTTTGTACTATGCTGTGACACCTGTATGCTGTAACCTTCCTTGCTTATGCTGGTTACCTGGTAAGCTGTGTACCTGCTACAAAATAAAGACCAAGGCTTCAACTTATCCAGTGTATGCGATTCCTTGCCACAATAGTTGTAAAGCAACATTTTAAGTATTTTCGAAACAGTTTAGTAAATAACTATACATAGAAAAAATAATTTAGTATAATGAACAAGCATTGTTTTGGATTAAACTGAAAGCATTCGGGTGGCAAGATTGGCACCGTAAAAGTTCTAATTACCTAATTAACACCACCTGTGCAGCCCATGGGTAATTTGAATAATCTTCTGCTAAATCACAATTTGAATAAACAGCCAAATAAAGTCATATTTTATACAATCAACTTTAGATATAGAGGCTGGCAACAAAACTATTACATTTCTTCATTCTCCAATATACAAGTAGGCAACCAGATGCTCTCACTAGCTGTTGAGTTACAAACTCCCAGCCAAACCGCTAAGGCGTTCAAGCCATGTTGTCGCTAGTTAAACACACTTTGTCATCTCTGATTAATCATTTGTAACTCTTTAGTAACTCTGCTCGTGCAATAATTGAAAAAAATGTCAATTGCAAAAGTAATTCCTGGTTTCATAAAGGCCAACATGACATCTGATTCTAAGAAATAAAAACCCAACACCGTATTATAGCCAAACAATTGCTGCAAATCCAAAGACTGTAGCATTTGATGTTAGATGTTTAATCCAAGTAATACTGTATTTAAAAAATAAATAAAAATAAATTTGTGGACAAATATATTCACCCTTCAAATCAGTTTGGCTATAGGCAGCAGGCTTTCGCAAGTTATACCCCTTTCACACTTGCCAGCCGGGTCGCAAGCCGGTTCTAAGTTCCGGGTGCGACCTGGCTTGCAAGTGCTTTCACACTTGTCACCCGACCCGGAATGAAGTCGGGTGGGTGGCGTCATCTGGAGGCTTGGCCGGGGTGGCGCTGGGAGATGTCAGCACCTCCCAGCGGCTCATTTTCACTGCAGTGAACGGGATCTGGGTCACCCTGACCCGGAATACCCGTTCACACTCACCGCATCCCGTGTCGATTCCGGAATCTACCCAGGTCAGGAACTGGGTAGAAATCCCGGAATGCTGAACACGGGATGCGGTGACAAGACACTGAGCTAAATCCCGGGTTGATGCGCGTTCATGTGCCAAAACCCAGGATATTTTTGCAAGTGTGAAAGGGGTATAAGTGTAGAGGTTAGCGAGCACTTCTGTGATAATCGAGAATTAGGCCGGGTGAATGGTGTGAGATGGGCTGCCACGTTTAAACACTGAATTCGCACGCTTCACTGGTAATTGAATTCCCCCCATAAAGTATCATACAAAAGACTAAAAAGATGGAAAAAAGACCTTCCAATTTTTAAGACCAAACTTCATCACACCACATTTATGTTACAAACATGAAAGCGTACCCCATTTTGTCCTAGAATAATTCCAGGTGTTATTTTATAGCAGTGGTTTTCAGAATTCACGAAAACTTAAACAGGTTTTTGCTTGCAGGCTGAAGTGTAAAGTATGGAAATATGAACTTACATAAAAGGGCCAAAATTACAATTTACTGTATGTAAATGTACTTGTAAACTAACTGGTGATTGCATTTTAATACTTTACAGGTATTTGTCCTCATAGATGGACTAGAGTTTAGGGATGAATGGACGCGTACTAAAATTCTTATGACTCATGGTAATGTCATCACAGAAATGATTCTAGCTTTATTGCTGTCAAACATAACCTGTTCAGACATCTTTGTTTTTAGTAAATACACAGTACTGACAAAGTGTGTGCCACCTCACGGGCTCACTAGTGCGGAAATAAACAACAGTAACACAAATAATAATAATTAGTGCTCAGGAATTTCTGTGAAAGGTTGTTCTATATTGTGCAGTATAACAAAAAAAACATGTAAGTAAAATAATAACTGAATAATATATTTAAGCAGTGGTGTTTATTGTTCTTATCTAAAATCTTGGAGTAGGTAGAAAAGTAACTTCAAGGTATTTTGGGAGTGGACTTTTTGACAAATATGGGGTAATTTCTGCAGTGAATTGACTCGCCGGGGCTATTCAATTAGCCCCCGATACCCCCAAAACGATCTGCAGCCCATTTTTTTACTGGAGAAAATCTAGCACACCTATTGGACTACCGTCCATAGCCTCCTTTAGTACCCTAAGACACTCCCAAAGGCACCAGATGGTAGAACCACAGCAAATTTTGTACTATTGTTGATATTTTGTAGTTATTGTTGCTATATGTTCTTTACTCTAAGACCCTCAAGTATTCTCAGGAAATTACTATTTTTAAAAACATTGTGAGGGATGACAATATAAATGCCAATGACTTGTTGGACCAGGATCTGGTCATTATTTGAAATTCACAGCTAGCCATGCCAGCAGAGATGTAAACTGTGAAGTATTATCTGCATAAGCCCCAAAACCGGTTCCAATGGAAGAATATATTATAAAGGACCCTCAAATGTAACAACTTACATGAAAATAATAACCCTTTTACACCAAAACGCCGGGTCGCACCCGGCTTTTTTAGACCCAGGTTCAAGCCGGGCGCGACCCGGCGTTTAGTGCAATTTACACCGGGCGGACAGCCCGGCCCGCACCCGTGCTTGGAGATGACAGGATGATGTCATCTCCAAGCGCCAATCACCGCCGCCGCCGGACCGGAACGCTGCTGGGGGCAGCCCAGCACTAAGGTAAGCTGCTGGGCTGCCCCCAGTCCCCGCGCACACTCCCCCCCGCCGTCTCACAGGAGGTGAATGGATGCCGCACACAGGCATCCGTTCACCTCCCTCCCCCGCCACCGCTGCTGTCTGCAGGGTATAGCAGACAGCAGCGCCGACTGTCAGTGACAGGCTGACAACCCGTCCAACCTGCGGACGCTGCGGTCCGCAGGTTGGACGTTCCCCATTCATGTAAATGGGAGCCGGGTCATCCGACCCGGCGTTCCCATTTACACCGCCCTCTACCCAGGTCCTAGCCGTGCTCTACCCAGGTCAGGACCTGGGTAGAAGTCCCGTGTAAAGGGACACGGCGTTAGGGATTTACACCGCCGAAGATCCGGGTCTGACCCGCCGCTGACCCGGATTTTTCGGCGGTGTAAAAGGGGTATTCATGAACCAGGGATTCCCCCTCCTTTCCTTCTGACCATTGCCATCTGTATGGACAGAGTAACCTAAACATTTTCACAATCTTCCCATAATTTAATACCATCATTGCCTATTTGCTATGTAACATGAGACACACAAAGCATGGTACAAACATGGGGCATCAGACTAAAGGTCCATACACACTGGGCGATTATGGCCAGCGTGTATGGACAGCGATGACCGCTTTCATCATTGGGGGAAAGCCGCTCAGTGCATACACAGTGAGCGGCTTTTCCCCTGCCCAGCGAGGTCAGCTTTGCATAGCGCAGCGCTATGCAAAGCCGTCCACAAAGCCGCTAATCTGCTGGTAATACCAACAGTTAAGCGGCTTTCCCGGCAATCATGCAGGAGCGCGCACACCGTTCATTGCCGAGCCATACTCACTGGACGGCTTTGAGCTGAAAGCCTCTCAAACTTGATGTTTTGAGCTGCTTTCAACTCAAAATCACCCAGTGTGTACGGGCCTTTAGGATAATGGCCAGCTCCCCTCGTTATAGGTATAATTGTATGGAGCTGTCCATGGAAAATATTAAAGGGTGCAATGTGAACTAAGATTACAGCGGTGCTGTGGGTGACACTGACCTGCTGTGGGCTAATTGTATCCTTATAGCTTGGAAGGATCTTTAATGTAACACTTCCACTAATACTCTTCAGCAACTCCTGCAATTCCTTTGGGTTGTTTCCCACTTCATGGCTATTGACTTCCTTAATTATGTCTCCTACGTGAAGGAGCCCTTGCCGATCGATCATGCCACCATGGAGAATTCGAGCAATAACCAGATTACCATTTTCCACTTTAAATGTCACGCCCTGAGAAAAGAAACACAAACAAGAACATTGCTAGAACCAGAAACACCAGCCCAAAAAATATAGTACATGGTAATTTACTATTTAATAAGCAAACACAATACATTATTTCACCAATGTGAGAATTATACAAACAATTTACAATCACTACTAGACTATTAAGCAATAGCACCATAAATGGATCTGATGTAACAATGACATAAGGTGTTATAGAACAGGCACATATGAAGATAGCTACAGTCCAAAGTACAAATCTTTCAGATAAAGATCAGTCTAATTGTAATGACACAATCTGGAAAACAGAAGAGTGAAGGGAACAGTTGTAACCGCCCTGTCAGTTAAACAAACCGTATAGTAGAGAAAAGGTGGTACAGTTTTTGGGAAAGGTAAGATAAAAAGAAAGCTGCATACTGTAAAAGGGAGTTTATCCTCCTCTTATCAATCTCATTCATAAAGCAAATTCACTATTCTACTCATTAAATACCAGATTACAATTAATATTCTGATCACGAAAGATTGCATGCATGTTGTAGAACACAGGTCTTCAACCTGTGGCCCTCCAGATGTTGTGGAACTACATATCCCAGCATGCCCTGAGGGTTTTTGGCATGCTCTTATAGGAAAAAATGTGGCAATGCATGTTGGAACATGTAGTTTCACAACATCTGGAAGCCCACAGGTTGAAGACCCATGATGTAGAAAGTAATGCTGGGTACACACCAGAATGATTTCGCCTCAATTTCCCTAATTTCGATACAATCTCGATCGATTGTATGTAAATCGGGCATGTTTTAGATCAGATTCCAATCCGATGCGCATCCCCGCTGGTCGTTTTGCAGATCCTACCTGCTGCAGTCAGGATTTGAAAACAACCCTTTCAACTGGGTACAGATCAGAATCGAATGCAGATCGTGTGCTCCAGCAGATCATGCGACCATTGCTCACGATCATGATAGTTCTGGTGTGTACCTAGCATAAGTGGATTTATATAACCAATTCACGGAGTAAAGCTGGCCATACATCTGCAGATGGATTGTCAGATCTGGCTGGTTGTCATTCAGATATTACCAGGTTTATGTTCCAGTTTGGCAGCTTTCCAGAATTTCGAAGTAAATGGTCAACTGTCATTTTCAGTCATCCATTACCAGGTTTTTGTTCCAACCAGCCAGATCTGACAATAAATCTGTAGATATATGGCCAACTTAACGCTCACATACAGTGTACATTTTGTTTTTGGGTCATTCCAAGAAAATGTCCTTTTTGTGTAACGTTTGTTACCAGTTTTCATGACAAGCTTTGCATTAAATTTAAAGCACGTGCCACACAAACATTTACTTTGCACAACATATTCAAAACACATGCTCAAAAATATACGTTTCACATGATCTGTTTCGGCAAAAATGTAACGTTTGTTATCATGGAATGACCCTTTAAAAATAAATGTGTCGAATAGAGAGACAGACAGACAGACAGACAGACAAAGAGATAGCATGGTACATGGATAAAAATAACTAATATATAAAGGCTAATATACACCATATAAAGTATACATATCTACCATCCTGCAAATTCCTTCTGCCTCCATCTCCACAGTGTGTTCCTCAATCCTCACCCTAGGTTGAGTTCCTCCAAACTCCTGAGCAGACTTATTTATACATATATCCCTAGCATATAACTAACTATCTTTTCCTAAGCCTGTTAAGATCCAGATAAAACCAGCATACTCTGGCTACTGATCTGTGTTACAAAATAACAAAACTATTCAATCTAATACTTCATTGTACTCGGATTTACACCAAGGTTGTATGGTGATAGCCTTCTCTTCTTTGTATGGCAAGGAGGTCTTGTAGATGTCCTATGTACTTAACATCCATAAATGTAGGTGACAATCAAAGTTAGCATCTTGTTGTCAACAAATGGAGTGGTCAGTCTATCTTGTTTCTCTGTGTCACAGTACAGGCCTTTATATGCTAATGGTCTAAATTTATCTAGCTACAGTAGATGACTAAAGATGCTACAATGCAATAGTGTCAGTAAAGATCAAAACCTGAGCATCGGAGATGCAATAATTATAATAATCATTTTAAAAAATGCGTTATATTTGCATCAGCACGGATGGTGTAATGGTTAGCATCACAGCGCTGAGGTCATGGGTTCGATTCCCACCATGGCCCTAACTGTGCGGAGTTTGTATTTTCCTGTGTGTGCATGGGTTTACTCCGAGTATTCCGGTTTCCTCCCACAATCCAAAAATATACTGGTAGGTCAATTGGCTTCCAACAAAAATTCACCCTAAAATGTCTGTGTGTGCGCATGTACACGTGGTAGGGAATATAGATTGTAAGCTCCACTGGGGCAGGGACTGATGTGAATGTTCGGATTCGGTATGAAATCCTGACGGTTAAAATCCCGAATGGGTCATAATACAAACAAGGACAAAATCCCGACAAGGACAAAATCCCGACAAGGACAAAATCCCGACAAGGACAAAATCCCGACAAGGACAAAATCCCGACAAGGACAAAATCCCGACAAGGACAAAATCCCGACAAAGACAAAATCCCGACAAAGACAAAATCCCGACAAGGACAAAATACAGACATATAGAATGTACAGGTAAAACAGTCAACATGACTTTGTGTCGACAGGTTGCGAGGTCGACATGGGTTTTTTCACTGTTTTTTTTTTTAACCCAAATGTCGACACGGTCGACATGGACAGAGTTTGAAGTGACCCGCTGCCCTTTGCAACGCTCGTTTCGCTCGCGATGCTTCGGGCACGGTGCCTCGCTGCACTCGGCACACTGTTTCATTCTCCCACCATGCCCTAGTGGATGGTAGGGCATGAAATACCACCTGTTGGTACATGTCGGGTCAAAAAACAGTGAAAAAAACCATGTCGACCTGTCGACACAAAGTCATGTTGACTGTTTTACCTGTACATTCTATATGTCGGTATTTTGACCTTGTCGGGATTTTAAATGCCGGGATTTTGTCCTAGTCGGAATTTTAAATGTCGGGATTTTGTCCTTGTCGGTATAATGACCCATACGGGATTTTGACCATCGGGATTTTGACTGCATCCCGAATGTTCAACTATACTCACTGCGCTGCAGAATATGTGTACAATATATAAGAAACTGTTAATAATTAAATAATATAAAGAAAGCTTAAAATGTAAAGGTCGTGGCTATTTTGGTATTATAATGCTGAAACAAAGATATTATAGAACAGTGGTACCTGCAAAATTCAACAGAGCCCACATTTGGTTGAGAGCAAAAATTCTGCATCATATCAATATTGTTTTTTGTGAAGCAATTGTCAGTTAAGCAAAGTAATAAAACAACAGACCGCTAATAACAGTTCCACTCAAGGCACCATTGTACCAAAGTGCAACCAGTCAATGACTGTGTACAAACACACAGAGGAGACTGTCCATTCAGACATCTGAACCGGACTAAGGAGATGATGTGGAGTCGGCCATGTAATTTGGTATATTTTTTTGCCCACAACTAAATGTGGATTTTCTGAGAAGTCAATGTATGAGAGCCTTAACTATAAATCCATCCAAAGCATATAGTTACAAAGGTAACTTCAAACTAATGCTGCTTTTACACTGCAAAAACGGCATGGACCAGGTATTTTTACCCGGTATCTGCCAGCTAAAACCCCTTTCACACCAAATATCTTTAAACGGTATTTCAATGCAGTTTTTGTCCATTCACAACATTGAACCCGTTTAAACCCTAGAAAACCGTGGATGGTAAAATACTGTGTCTGAAACAGGTAAAATACTGCTTTATTACAGTTTAAAAATACCAGTTTTATAGAACCGGTAAATTCACTTTGCACCTTTCAGACTGCACATATTACCGTTTGGAAACGGGAAAAAAAACCGGCAAAATACTGGGTAAAAAGTGCGGTCTGAAAGGGGCATCATAAGAAAAGTAGAGGTTGTTTATAGGTGTAAAATAAAATAAAATTCAGTTATGTGAAAAGGCATGTTTAAAAAAAGAAAAAACTAAAGGGCCCCCACTGAGACTGTGTTCTGGAGACCCATCGACAAGCAAATGGCAGCAAAGCAGAACTGCATCATATATAGAAAAGCTAAAGTATTGTGTGCAATACCAGTGTACAATACAGTAAATTTAGCTATGTGTGTAATGTATTTGAGAAACTATGGGGGGGTATTCAATTTAGTTTCCGACTGTCAGAACGCCTGTGGATTGTTGAAATGACACATATTCGACAACCTAGTGGCTGTTTTTGACAATGCAGATTCAAATCTGCATGGCTTCATTGTGGCTGAAAACGGCCGCATGGAATAGGTGTTTGCCGATATTTCCGACTGTAGGAAAAATCGGGGCACGTTAAATACCCCCAATCTGTTAATTTACTAAAATGTGCGTTCTATTGGAGATGGGATGTTGCCCATAGCAACCAAATTCTATTAACTTCTAGAAGGTGCGAAATAAATAAGTAGAATCTGATTGGTTGCTATGGAAACCCCATCTTCGTAAATTTACCCTTAACCCTTTGAGTGCCAAGTAAATTAGTCAAAATAGGTGTGAAAATTGTAAAGCATTTTTATTCATCATAATGACCTGTAATGTTTACCTTATATAGGAAATATAATCTTTTTTGCACAACATTCTTTATTTGAGTTTATATAACAAATTTTAGCGACACTGGAATCTTTAACAGATATTTTGTACATCTCTCACAGATGTTGGCACAGAAAGGTTTAACAGGGTAATGTTGTAGTGCCATTCTGTTGATGTCAGTTTGTTAAGTGCATCACACACAAGAAAAAACAACACAACACATAAAAAAAAACTGAATAAATGCCCAAAATAACGGAGATATATTGGAAAAAAAAGATGACCTTAAGTACTAAAAATTGCATGGAATTTAAACTTAAAATAAACACAGGCAATTAGCATGTTATGGCTAGGACCACGGTTGTGCTAAATGGGGGTGGTAATATGATGTTGCTTTTTGCCAAGTCTAGTCTAAAACAGAATTAAGTATTCAATTGCTGTTGCCTTACCAAAGGTTCCCCAGCTCTTTTGTGAATACCAACCATACGGATGGCATCTACTGGCGCAATCTGGTTATTCACTGCAGAGTTCATTTCTGGACTTGAGGGTGGAGAATCGTAACATTTTGAGGCAACAATGTCATGGGCTTCTAGTAGACTCTGGGGAAAAGAAAATGGATTGTATCTTATTTCAGATTGCTCTGAATTTAAATGTGAGAAAAATACTGAAAATACCACAAAAATGATTATAACTTGCATTTCCTCTGCAAACACCTTTCATGCACTATTTTGTTTCTGTAAGACCCATGCTAAGGAGCAGATGTGCAGGCACAGGAACTAGCATGCCTGTGTATACAGTACATTCTGATTGGTTACCCAAACAAAATCATAAAATAACCCCATACACTGTAAAAAGCATGCTGTACTACTGCAATAAAAATGTATACGAAGGTTGAGGTTATGCTTCTATAAAAGGTTTTAGACTACCTAGCATCACATCTTCAGCATATAAAACAGTAGTTCTCTACATTAATGCCCCTTTTCGACCGCACAAAAAACCGGTATTTTGCCGATTTTTAACCATTTTAAAATGGTAATCTGTGCAGTCGGAAAGGTCCAGAGTGATTTTACCGTTTCCAAAAAAAACAACATTTGGAAATGGTATAAAAGCAGGGTCCTACCCGTTTCAGACCCGTTTTTTTTTGCAGTCTGAAAGGGTCTGAAACGGTTTTTAGGGCCGAGCCAATAGTGGTCCTGCTCTGTGCATATCTAATGAGCGGGCAGTGAATATTTAATGAGCGGGTGGGGACCCCGCCACTGATCTAACATACACTGCAGGGACCCCATGCCCTCCAGCGCGATCATTCCATTCCCTGCACTGTGCTTCCCAGGTGGGGGGGTTGGGGGAGGCTTGTCCCGTGCAGTGTGTGCATGCCCAGGTCTACGTTCTACACAAAGACGTAGCTCGCGGCACAGGCCCCGCCCACTCAGGGGATCGGTATCAGCCATCAGTGAAACCTGCGGTGGGCATGGAGGATACAGCAGCTACGCCACGTCAGGGGTGGAGTTTTCTGCAGTTTCAGCTTCACCTGTTATGCCTCTTTCACACCAGAAAACCTGTTTAGACCCGGTTTAAGTGCGGTCTGAAAGAACCATTAAAGCCTGCTTTGACCCGTTTTAAATACCAGGTCTAAGCAGGTTTTGCAATGTGAAAGCAGCATAAGTAGCTTGGGAACACTCCACATACTTCTGTACAAATGTTTATGCAACACCAAATACATTCAATTTTAAAACCGTAACCCATTGAGCAAAGCATTTCATAGTTGGTTGGCTCTTTGTTACAGTTAAAAAGATCAGTTCAACACACAGTAGAATAATCAGTTTCCACACAGAGTCCATTTGGCAAGAAACTTTGTTTCACCATAACACATCTCTGCATAATCACATTCCGGTTTTCATTCAACTATTCTACTAAAAATTTTTCTTGAAGGATGAAACTTTCTCTGCCATCCAAAACTGGCAGCTTGCACACTCACCTGAAAATGGGGTTCTTTGAGGATTCCAACTAGTTCTTCAACATTTTTATCTTCGCGTACTAAAGGACTAATGTCTTCAAGAATTTCATGTAGAAGTTCTACATTATTGTCACCAACTGCTTCTAATTTTGTATCTTCTAACCGTTCATGTGCCTACAATAGAATAGAAAAACGGTTTGAAATTCAAAATGTTTATGAAAAGATTTGACGATATATATCTACATAGCACTTCTCTCTCAATAGGACTCAAAGAGATGTATTTTCAGATTGAGAAACACAATATACATTTAAAATTAAGTATTAACCAAGTAAAGGAGAGCTAAGCATGTTAATTGTTTCCAGTGTTAGAAAATAATGACTTCATGAAATGCGTGAGTAAATGGTCAAGTCTGTTTTTGAAGGTTTCCAGAGCAGGAATTCTCAAATAAATTTGTGCTGGAAGAGATGGTGGTAACAATTGTGCGCAATAAACACAGCGTGCAGCTCTGGAACCCCATCAGACAAAAAATATATTACAGGACCCCAGCAAGTTATCGCAGAATGGCCATCACATGTGTGGTCAGCAGACCGCACATGCACAGTAGCACTGCAGAGGCACAAAGCAAATTAAGTAACCTAAAAGCAATGGGTGTTTACTAAAAGCATTTTCCCCTTGTCCACGCCGCCGCAGGCATAGGCCATAAAGTCTGTGCTCAGGGCTCCTCTCCTTCCCCGTCATGCTCCCCTGCTGCTGATTTCCAGAACCACCCCACCTGTTGCCCGCAGATGACACCCCATTCCTGCAATTACTTACAAGAGGTTCTTCACAGATTCAGAGTCCTGATTATTGAGAGTTGGCTCAATTTCCTACAGCTCAGTAGCCCTGCATATAGATGAGGGATGCAGCAGCTACTGTTGCTGGGCAGGGCAGGAGAGGCAGAACACAGGGATGGGGGTGTAGCAGCCTGATAACTCCCCAGATCTCTAGGCCAGTGATGCAAGGAGTCTGAACATTCAATACAACTGATTTTTCAGACTTCTTGGATCACTGGCTGAAAGACCAGAGGAGTCATTAGCCCGACTGTCGTCAACATTTAGTCAAGACCCCATGATGAGATGGTCGAGACCCACTTTGACCTCATGATCCAGTTTGAGAACCGCCGTTCTAGAGTAAAGGCCTGGAGAACTGCATGAGGCAGATGGTTCAAAAGAGTAAGCACTGAAAAGCTTTAGGGGGCAATTAACTTGATATCAAACAGATTCACCCAGCTGAATACACAACACTCGCCCCACTTTACGATGGTGGGCTCTTCCTCCCAAAAAATTTTCAGCCACACAAAAAGGTGCAAATGGGAATGCCATTTGCCGGCAATTGAATTCCACTCAGAGGCTGGCAATCTTGAGGCTAGGGTGCAGATTTAAGAAAGCTTTTTACCAGCACATTTTAACATGGCCTTGGTTTTCTAAAGAGGGTGTGAATTAAATAGCATATCAAATGGGTATTCTTGAATATGAATTAACTCCATTCTCATCCTTGGAAATAAAAGTGCAGGGGGAGAGAGCCTGCCGGGGGAGGGGCGTGAACAGTGGGAGAGCCTGCCGGGGGAGGGGCGTGAACAGTGGGAGAGCCTGCCGGGGGAGGGGCGTGAACAGTGGGAGAGCCTGCCGGGGGAGGGGCGAGAACAGTGGGAGAGCCTGCCGGGGGAGGGGCGAGAACAGTGGGAGAGCCTGCCGGGGGAGGGCGAGAACAGTGGGAGAGCCTGCCGGGGGAGAGGCAGGACAGTGGGAGAGCCTGCCGGGGGAGAGGCAGGACAGTGGGAGAGCCTGCCGGGAGAGAGGCAGGACAGTGGGAGAGCCTGCCGGGAGAGAGGCAGGACAGTGGGAGAGCCTGCCGGGGGAGAGGCAGGACAGTGGGAGAGACTGCCGGGGGAGAGGCAGGACAGTGGGAGAAACTGCCGGGGGATCGGGGGAGGCAGAGTGGGAATGACTGCATGGGAGGGAGAGACTGCAGGAGATTGAACAGTGTCAGGGCCAGCAGGGGACTAAAAGACATCAGTGGAGTGGGAAAACATCTGTTGGGTTCCGCCGTTAGCTGCTACAGGAACAGACTGAGCAGCCTCCTTAGATCCCAAGAGGAAGGAGATAACAAGAGAATTGCTGGGGGCGGGGCTACTGCATAGCCCAGGAAGGAAAGCTTCCTGGGGGGGGGGGGGGGGGGGGGGCTGCCTGTGAAAGGGTGGGCACGTTCCCTCCTCAAACTGTCCCAGTTACTGATCCAAGCAGTTTGTAGTTCAAAAACAGGTGGAGTAACCTGGCCCCCTCCATTGGCCTGGTAGATGTACCACCTTAATCCCCCTGATGGTGACCCAGTCTGTATCTGCTGTGCAGGCCTCGTTCTCATGCTAGCTGCTTTTCGGAGCCTGACAGTGTGCAGCAGACATAGCTTGACGGATTGTACAATTGTAGCGGCCTAGGGTCAGATGGAACCATTGATTCCACCCATTGTCCCAAATGGTACTGCTAATTTGTGGACAGAGTCAGTAAAAGCATGTAGGCTATTAAAAAATCAGAAGTTGACTCAAGTAGCCAATAAATGGTTATGTAGCATACTGGTAGTCAGTAAGCCAAACTTAAAATAGACTTGCCCTCTTAAAAGCAGAAAGTAATGAGAGTGAATAGTTGTGTGTCAGGAATGGGGCTGGTTAAGTGGTGTAATTTGTGCTTTGTGATGTCGGTAGATGGTATGGCAGGAGTCCAAGTGGAGCTTACAAAAACCATTTACTGTATGAGACAACACGATTTTCTAATAGCTGGCTAATTTAACATTGCTCCCTATGTTATATCGCGTTGATCACATTGGGGCCAATGTAAATACGGGTCTCAGGGACCATTTTACATTGGTTCCAATGTAAAAAATCGCATCGATCGCATTGCATGCGATTTGGTTGCATGCAATGCGATCTAAGCGATTTTTTGGGTCCCGATGGATGCAATTAAAATCGCTGGCGCCGTGCTAGGAAACAAGTACCAAAAGGAAATCTGAGGGAATCAAGTGTTTTATTTTGGATATGTCCCACATTGGGGGGTGATTCAATTGTTTTTCTTGGCACCATCCACTAAATGGCAACAGGAGGCTGTAATTCAAGTGTTATGCCATTAGTGTGTGATCACCACCAAACATTTCTGCTTGCAGTGTCATAATATGGCAAGCAGATGTGCGAAAAGGGTGTCCAAACAGGACTTTTCCTACTGCACTATTTTAGTTGTGTTTAGTGAACCCGGTACTTTTGGGCACTTTAAAGTTTAAAAATAAAAATGTAAAATCACCCACCAAGCTGAATACATGCTTGAGACGGGCATTCGGCAAAAAAACACAACAGAATCATAAGACAGGGCAGCCTGTGTGCAGATTGAGAACATTCAATACCACAGTTAAACTTTTTACAAGCAAAGATAAATAATAATTACAAAAGTCAAATGCTAGTCGGTCACAAAGAACTGAGGTATAGCGCTAATATGCATCCTTCTTTCCTGTATTATCCATTATTACATTGTCATAGGTTGTGCCATAGACAACTTTAAGCTCCCACCAGGGCATTGAGAAGAAGAAAATTTGCAGATGGCTAGGCCTTAATCAGTTCAACTATGCGATCACACTAAATAAGTCTGCGACAGAATATTCATTGACATGTATGTTGTTTTATGGCGGGGAGCATTGCCAAAACTCATCTATGGGGTGAGTCAGTTCTGTAAAAGGAGCGGGCCATAATATGATGTGTGGGTGGAATGAGCAAGAACCACTTGACTGAACAACAAGAAAATGTCTAACAAGACATTTTCAAGATCAACATGTTTAATCAAACAAATATTATTTTGTTCCAATTTCATTTGCCCACTATAATAATCAGGTAACATCAGAAAAGTCCAAATATAACCAATTGTGCTAACATATTGGCAGAACGCTTTATGTACATCAGGCATGCATAGGTCTGTGAATCTTTCATGCGCGCTTGCGTACAGAGAACAGAACGCGTGGAGGACAAATGATTAAGCAGCGAGAAACACCAGGTGAGAGTTTCACTGAAGTATGAAAGAGAATGTTTCTGAAGGAAGCCTGTCAAATCCTGATTCTTCTGTGCTCACAGAGAGCAATTAGATTCCCAGGCGTTACTGTGCATTACATGCCGTAGGCTTGGCTGCTGGCTAAATAGTCTTTTCTTTTATATCAACTTTCATAATAGATTTTAAGGATCATTCTTTCATAGCAAGTGATAATTGGAACGGCATAGAGGTATTAGATTTCCTTCATTTTGCAAATATAGTCCTAAACCTACACCACAGAGAAGCCCTTTTGCATGCCAGAAGCCAGAACCCTGCTGCTGTTATAAACGCAATTCTATGCTAAGCTTTGTAAGCTTTTAACTTTATCAATATCCTTTGATTTGCAGACAAATTGCAATCAGTTAAGCAAATGCTCTATAAGGATGTTGCTTTTTTGAGTTGCCAGTAGTTAAACAACTTATCTGCTTCTAAACTATCACATAAGGCCGTTTCACCCCTGTATGTAATAGTCGCAATGTGCAAATATGAAATAAGATGTGATAACAAAACCCATTCTGTTCTGTGTCCTTACCCGTAATGGTATCTGGTAGTGGGCGTACGCGTTGTGGAATTTTGAACTCTAATTTGGCCATTTCAACCTGTTCAAATCAATTCACAGCCCTTTAAAGCATTAATTTAACTCTATAACAACTATCTGTACCTACTCACTGGGGGACAAACAGAGTGGCTGAACTGTTCTGTAATGCTGTATTTCACCCATATCATGAAAGATGCAAGTAGTTTTTGCTGATGTGTGACCAAAGCAGGGAGCCCCAGGATGCCCATCTTGGGTGTTTTGCAGCTAGCATCAGCAAACTTTGTCAAGCAAACATGAAGCTTTACATTTAATTCAGTTCAGGGTCAATTTCAATGCTGGCTTACATTACTCACTGTGTTTTGGGGTTTTTAATAAATTTAAAAATGAAAAATACAATAAGGGGAATTCGATCTTTATAGTAATCTAATCTAATAGGTGTCTATCATGAGTTCATTAATTGTTGCTCCAATCATTGAACCCAATAGCACCCCCCCCCCCCCCCACTTCCCCCAGGATGCGAGCTGAAATATGCGCAGTCGGCTGTTTAGGTGCTCAAACAGCTTTGCATGACAAAACACGGAATAATTGGGCGGCATAATCAAAGGGTGGCCCGAAAAATTATTTGTTTCTGCTTTAAAAAAACAAATTGAATTCAGGGCTATGGTTCAAAGCGAGTCAATTAGCTTTGGTAGCTAATTTAGGGGTAGATGTATGAAGCAGTGATAAGGGAGAAGTGAGCCAGAAGAGAAGAGGACCATGTCAACCAATCAGCACTGAAGCAACATCTGTAATTTGCATAATCTAAAATCATACAGAGCAGCTGGGCCACTTCTCCCTTATCACTACTTCATACATCTACCCTTCAATTCCCCCCTTATACACAGACAAGAACATACTGTAGCTGTTATTTTCACTTTCAAAAGTGGTTTAGATTTACAAAACAATCACTTATATTTAACAAGAAATGAATGACCCCAATGATTTGCTCTCTCCATTAAGTGGTTATAAAAGGTTAACAAAAGATTTGAAAACAGACTGAAAACACTTTAAAACCCCTTTAAGATTTTTAGGTAGGTTTAGTTTCACGGCGGCACTTCCCAGCAGATCGTATGCAAATCGTATGCAAATTGCATGCAATATTTGCATACGATTCGATCTGCGATGCGATTTAACACACCCCCACTATCCACGTCAGCCCGAAGTGTGGCGAGCGCAGTGTGTCCCGCGAGGGGATGCGGTACTCATCTTAGAAAAATTAAAAAAGATGATAGAAAAATATGAAGGGGATGGTGTCCTACTAAACAGAGAGGCTAAATTTTTACTGAATGATGAACCAGCCATTCCGGTTCTTTACCTTCTACCTAAGGTTCATAAGGACCCCCTGAATCCCCCAGGGCGTCCTATTATGTCAGGGGTTAACTCCCTCACAGCAAACTTATCGGAGTTCATAGACTTCCACCTACAGCCTTTGGTCCTGGAGAATACATCACATCTGAAGGACACCAAAGACTTGTTGAACTACCTATCCACGGTCCAGTGGGAGGAGGGATACGTCTTGGTGACCGCGGATGTTAGATCGTTATATACGATAATCCAGCATGAAGCTGGGGTGGAAGCCTGTACAGAAGCACTTTTAAAAAGCACTTTAGCTACCCCGCTACAACTGTTTTTAATAGAAGGTATTAAATTCATTCTTAATAACAATTACTTTATGTTTAATGAGACCTTTTATATTCAGAAGGTCGGCACGGCGATGGGTACCAGGTTCGCCCCAAGTTATGCTAACATCTTTATGGGGAAGTGGGAACAGGATGTTATCTGGTCCCACAACCCCTTTGGGGCGAACCTGGTATCCTGGAAACGGTATATAGACGATATACTGTTCCTGTGGAAAGGGGGACGGGAAACCCTGTCTTCATTCTGTACATACCTTAATACCAATCTTTTAAACATAGATCTTACTTTTAATATCAGTGAAGTTTCAGTTGATTTTTTAGATATCACTATTTTTATTCAAAATGGAGTTTTATGTACTAAAACCTTCACGAAACCCACGGATTCTGGCACCTATATTGAGACCACGAGTTGCCACCACAATAATTGGTTAGAATCAATTCCGGGTGGTCAACTCAAAAGGATTAAAAGAAACTGCAGTGAGAATGAAATTTATAAAGTGCAGGCTGACCAATTAGAAAAGAAATTCAAAAAATGTGGTTATAAGGAAAAATCAATCCAACAAGCCAGAACCTTGGTAGACAATACTGATCGTAAGGCCCTACTGGAAAACAGAGTTATCAGTGTAGAGGATGATACATCCAGAAAGAATAATAAAGCAGAGTGGGCCTTTATTACTAACTACTCTGCACAATATAAATACATTGAAAACTCCTTTAAGCGACATTGGGAAATTCTATTTCGTGACCCCATAATAGGGGGAATTATTCCCAAAAAACCGCAGTTCATTTATAAAAGGGCTCCCAACCTAAGGAACAAATTGGTTAGAAGTGCCCTCCCCCCTCAAAAGAAAGAGGGCAATATCCTTACGAAAGGGTTCCATAGGTGTGGGATCTGCCAGGGATGTAGAGAAGTGAAAGGTGATGGTAGCAAAAAAACTGATAAAATTACCATCAATGGGACATCCTTTGAACTTAGAGATTTTTTAACTTGTAACACAAAGAGTGTGGTCTATATGATAGAGTGCGCATGTAATTTAGTATATATCGGACGCACCTCAAGACCATTTAAGGTCAGAATAGGCGAGCATCTACGCAACATTAAAAAAGGGCTCGCCACCCATGCTTTATCTCAGCATTTTAATGAGGTCCACAATAAATCCATTAGTGGCATAAAAAGATTCTTGGCGATTAAAAGCGTCAAGACGGACAATAGACAGCGCAATTTGAGTACTGCTCTTGCCAAAGCAGAGATGCGCTGTATTTATGACTTTGGAACTCTCAAACCAGGTGGACTTAACGCTGACTTTGAGATAAAATGGTTTTTATAGAATTTTAGTGCTATTCTATTTTTTTAGACCACACTCCTTTTTTAATTAATTGATGTTTTTAATTAATTGAAGCTTTATGCTAATGTAATTTTTTTAAAAATTTATCCTTAATTTTAAATATTGGACGTTTTTAGATGCATATATCAAATTTTATTATGTATTTATTTATCTGCACTTTCTTGCACAAATAATCTATATGCACTTTGTGGAATGAGTAAAAGTGTAAAAGTATCACGAAGTATTGCATTTAATGTCCTGATTCTCGCATATTATTTTGTCCCATCACAGAAAATAATGCTGGCTCAGGGACTACATTAAGGACAAGCTTTATGCACTGCGCTTTCCCTGGTACGCTCCGTCACGGAGAGCCAGGAAGTAGAGTCTCCGGCTAGTTGGAACGCAAACAGCGTTCCACATACCGGAAGTGACGCGATGCAAACCCGGAACCCGGAAGCGATCAGCGGTGACAGCGGGGAAGACAGGTGGACGCTCGTTCACCGCTGATCCCTTCTAATTAAGGACAAACTATATAAACGCAAGCTGCCCATGCCACAGCACAAGCCTTGAAAAAGACCTTTTCTACATAAGGTCGAAACGCGTTGGCTAAGTGAAGTGGCAGCCGTTGTTGATCCAGCTCAAGGGGACACCAGGAATTTACCTTCGGTATTCTACACCCAGGACTGCTACCCGGGACCAGACTGGTGACTATTATACCGAGCTTATGAACTGATTAACACCCAGTTCTGATACTCTATCCGGTAATTGTACTGGGCACTTGATTGCTGGATTTTTGTTTTTCACTGGATCTATTATTGTGTATTTTTGTATGTTATGTTTGTGTATGTATATGTATATTAAAACTGGCTTCACTATCCTGAGCCTTTCTTTTTTGCATATACCGGAGTTTACAAACGGACAGAGATACTCCACATATGGAACTTTGACCACCGTGCATAAAGGAAGTATATTTTTTTGCATTTCCCCCCTTATCACCTGTTATTATTAGATCATTACCATTAGCTCACTGGCGCCATTTGGAGTTGTAAAACTTTTGTTGTTCGGATGTTCTAATTGTTGAAGGTTTTGGATACCCTTCTTTGCAATTTCTGTGGCGGCCTGGCGCAGAACTGTAATAGACACTACCAACTGTACTTTTGTCTGTAATCTATCCTTGGTCTGTATCAGTTCAGCTGCAATATGTTTAAATATAGAGATCAAAGGAAGACTCTATTAGAGGATATTTTTAAAAATGATGGTGAACGCATTGACCTTTTGGATGACACGTTAGAATCTATAATGAAAAAATTGGAGACACTTCTCATCAAGGAAAATAAACTTTGGTGGGAGGTGGCCACCTTAGATAAATATTTAAGTCATCAGATCATACCAAAGGGCCTGCGTATCAATAAAAAAGCTAGTTTTTTAGATGCCTCTGATGAATTTTTGGATGCATGGGAAGGGGTCATCAATGAGTGTTCCTTTTCCCTCATACGCATCATTATAGAAGAAAGGAAAAGGGATCTAGAAACTTTAGACGGTGAAATTAAAAAATATAAAGACTTATTAGGTCGCTTCACTGATCTCACTGAATATAAAGATTTGGAAAAGGATATAGAATCTAACATCAAAAGAAATGAAAAAACATTAGTAGAGAGAAAAATTAGGAAATTTCTCCGTGATAAGAAAGAACATGAGGAGAATGAGTTTGACGCCGAGGGTTCATTTATCTCCATAGAAACCCCAACCACCTCTGGTAATAAACCCTTTTTGATTAGTAAAAATAGAAAAAATAATAATAAAAAATATATTAAAAATCCCACGCCTTATAAAAGGACTGTTCAAGAACATTTGCAACCAAAAAGGAGAGATCGAGAGCCTAAAAGAGACAGAGAATGGAATGGGAATAGAGAATTCCATCCTACAACTGCAAATTATAGGGGCGACTATAGAGAGGAGAGACCTAGATTTCAAAGAGATCGCAATTGGAGAGTTCGAGATGACGACCAATTTGTTGACCGCACTCCTAGAGAAAACAGAAATAGGTACAATCCCCTGAGAGATAACCATGGAGATCATTTTTTAGGGAAACATCGGTCTACAAATGTGAGACGGTAACTAAAAGAACGCATAGAGGTAAAAGGGGTGGCAATAAAGTTAAAATCATACAGAGGAAAAGAAAGAATAAGATCAAGAAAAAAAGATCTAAGGTTAAAGCAGGCCCTCCAATCATAGAGGAAGCCACAAAGGTCAAAATCTTTAACCTCAGCACATATGTCCTTACCGATATAGAAACAGCAGTTTTGGGTAAAGGACTTAAATATGCCCCATCTGTCCCTTTAGATAAATTTACAACATTTGTCGACGTGCATAAGTTCCTGCGAAAACTGTGCCTAAAAAAATTCTTTCTCAACAGAGAACACACGAATGATGAGGAGGAACTAATCAGACCTAATGAAACCCCTTTTAGACCTAAATCTATTTTCTGTCCTACTTTTATAAAGGGGAACTTTATAGACACTTTTTGTTCCCTAGTCCAGGAGGATATTAAAAAAGCACCCCAAAAGGACTTCAAATCCAATCTTACTTTTAAAGAAAGAACTGCATTGAAGAACCTTAGTGAGAATCACCTTATCACTATTAAACCCAGTGATAAGGGGGGAGGCATAGTTTTAATGGATAGAACCAGATACGAAGCCGAAGTTTTGAAACACCTAGAAGATAGAACAACATATCATAAATTAAGAGCTGACCCCACTCTTGTCATCTTAGAAAAATTAAAAAAGATGATAGAAAAATATGAAGGGGATGGTGTCCTACTAAACAGAGAGGCTAAATTTTTACTGAATGATGAACCAGCCATTCCGGTTCTTTACCTTCTACCTAAGGTTCATAAGGACCCCCTGAATCCCCCAGGGCGTCCTATTATGTCAGGGGTTAACTCCCTCACAGCAAACTTATCGGAGTTCATAGACTTCCACCTACAGCCTTTGGTCCTGGAGAATACATCACATCTGAAGGACACCAAAGACTTGTTGAACTACCTATCCACGGTCCAGTGGGAGGAGGGATACGTCTTGGTGACCGCGGATGTTAGATCGTTATATACGATAATCCAGCATGAAGCTGGGGTGGAAGCCTGTACAGAAGCACTTTTAAAAAGCACTTTAGCTACCCCGCTACAACTGTTTTTAATAGAAGGTATTAAATTCATTCTTAATAACAATTACTTTATGTTTAATGAGACCTTTTATATTCAGAAGGTCGGCACGGCGATGGGTACCAGGTTCGCCCCAAGTTATGCTAACATCTTTATGGGGAAGTGGGAACAGGATGTTATCTGGTCCCACAACCCCTTTGGGGCGAACCTGGTATCCTGGAAACGGTATATAGACGATATACTGTTCCTGTGGAAAGGGGGACGGGAAACCCTGTCTTCATTCTGTACATACCTTAATACCAATCTTTTAAACATAGATCTTACTTTTAATATCAGTGAAGTTTCAGTTGATTTTTTAGATATCACTATTTTTATTCAAAATGGAGTTTTATGTACTAAAACCTTCACGAAACCCACGGATTCTGGCACCTATATTGAGACCACGAGTTGCCACCACAATAATTGGTTAGAATCAATTCCGGGTGGTCAACTCAAAAGGATTAAAAGAAACTGCAGTGAGAATGAAATTTATAAAGTGCAGGCTGACCAATTAGAAAAGAAATTCAAAAAATGTGGTTATAAGGAAAAATCAATCCAACAAGCCAGAACCTTGGTAGACAATACTGATCGTAAGGCCCTACTGGAAAACAGAGTTATCAGTGTAGAGGATGATACATCCAGAAAGAATAATAAAGCAGAGTGGGCCTTTATTACTAACTACTCTGCACAATATAAATACATTGAAAACTCCTTTAAGCGACATTGGGAAATTCTATTTCGTGACCCCATAATAGGGGGAATTATTCCCAAAAAACCGCAGTTCATTTATAAAAGGGCTCCCAACCTAAGGAACAAATTGGTTAGAAGTGCCCTCCCCCCTCAAAAGAAAGAGGGCAATATCCTTACGAAAGGGTTCCATAGGTGTGGGATCTGCCAGGGATGTAGAGAAGTGAAAGGTGATGGTAGCAAAAAAACTGATAAAATTACCATCAATGGTACATCCTTTGAACTTAGAGATTTTTTAACTTGTAACACAAAGAGTGTGGTCTATATGATAGAGTGCGCATGTAATTTAGTATATATCGGACGCACCTCAAGACCATTTAAGGTCAGAATAGGCGAGCATCTACGCAACATTAAAAAAGGGCTCGCCACCCATGCTTTATCTCAGCATTTTAATGAGGTCCACAATAAATCCATTAGTGGCATAAAAAGATTCTTGGCGATTAAAAGCGTCAAGACGGACAATAGACAGCGCAATTTGAGTACTGCTCTTGCCAAAGCAGAGATGCGCTGTATTTATGACTTTGGAACTCTCAAACCAGGTGGACTTAACGCTGACTTTGAGATAAAATGGTTTTTATAGAATTTTAGTGCTATTCTATTTTTTTAGACCACACTCCTTTTTTAATTAATTGATGTTTTTAATTAATTGAAGCTTTATGCTAATGTAATTTTTTTAAAAATTTATCCTTAATTTTAAATATTGGACGTTTTTAGATGCATATATCAAATTTTATTATGTATTTATTTATCTGCACTTTCTTGCACAAATAATCTATATGCACTTTGTGGAATGAGTAAAAGTGTAAAAGTATCACGAAGTATTGCATTTAATGTCCTGATTCTCGCATATTATTTTGTCCCATCACAGAAAATAATGCTGGCTCAGGGACTACATTAAGGACAAGCTTTATGCACTGCGCTTTCCCTGGTACGCTCCGTCACGGAGAGCCAGGAAGTAGAGTCTCCGGCTAGTTGGAACGCAAACAGCGTTCCACATACCGGAAGTGACGCGATGCAAACCCGGAACCCGGAAGCGATCAGCGGTGACAGCGGGGAAGACAGGTGGACGCTCGTTCACCGCTGATCCCTTCTAATTAAGGACAAACTATATAAACGCAAGCTGCCCATGCCACAGCACAAGCCTTGAAAAAGACCTTTTCTACATAAGGTCGAAACGCGTTGGCTAAGTGAAGTGGCAGCCGTTGTTGATCCAGCTCAAGGGGACACCAGGAATTTACCTTCGGTATTCTACACCCAGGACTGCTACCCGGGACCAGACTGGTGACTATTATACCGAGCTTATGAACTGATTAACACCCAGTTCTGATACTCTATCCGGTAATTGTACTGGGCACTTGATTGCTGGATTTTTGTTTTTCACTGGATCTATTATTGTGTATTTTTGTATGTTATGTTTGTGTATGTATATGTATATTAAAACTGGCTTCACTATCCTGAGCCTTTCTTTTTTGCATATACCGGAGTTTACAAACGGACAGAGATACTCCACATATGGAACTTTGACCACCGTGCATAAAGGAAGTATATTTTTTTGCATTTCCCCCCTTATCACCTGTTATTATTAGATCATTACCATTAGCTCACTGGCGCCATTTGGAGTTGTAAAACTTTTGTTGTTCGGATACTCCTGACCTGTTCATACCCCCCACTATCCACATTGGCGTGGAGTCAATTTTATAAAGTGTGGCGAGCGTAGCGAGGGTCCGAGCCCTGCGAAGGTCCGCTTAAAACGAGCCCGAAGCATGGCAAAAGGGGCCGCGGAATACACGTGACGTAATCCATGTCCGCTCACCATGCTTCGGGGTCGTTTTACGTGTCCGCTCGCCACACTTTATAAAATCAACTCAGCGCCAACATGAATAGTGGGGGTATGAACAGGTCGGGAGGACACTTACCGCATCCGCTCGCCACGCTTCAGGCTGCCGTGGATATTCGGGGTGTGCTAAATCGCATCGCGGATCAAATTGTACACAAATCACATGCAAATAATATGCAAATCGGGAATATTTGCATACGGCGCGTTCTGCTGGGAGGTGCCGCCGTGAAACTAAACAAGTACCGATTTTTTTTTTTTTTTTTTTAAATCACTTAAATGTGTGTGGGGTGACAGTCACATAACACTAACATTTAATTTACACAACTGATACTCAAATGCTATGGATGTGATATGGGGGAGGAGTGCTGAATGATCAAATCTATTTTGCTAGTAAGCTGACATTTCAAACAATAAAAATACCTTAGCAAGGGATCTTACAATGGGATTTTCCATTATTCCTTTAAGGAAAATGATATCGATTTCTTCTGCCCCTGTGGAGGAGGGTAGATCAGTCAATTTCTCCAAGACTTGCTGCATTGCTGTTAGAATAGAAAACAGTGACCAAATTAAATTGCAGTTTCAAGCAACAAACCTCAAATATACAGATTGGCTGACAATATCCTGCAGGATGCTTCTCCTGCCGTAAACTGCTCCAGCTTCTAAGAAAAAATCTGCAGCAACTTGTTACTTTCACAATAATGAAATGTCAACAATGTATGCAGGGTATGCGCAGTGAAGGGTAAGAATATTGCCAGCCTCACTATAATAAGGTCGTACTACACCACCACCAAGCTTTGCCTCGATGTTAAGAAACAAAAGGAAAAAACTAATTCTACGTCATTAGCTTAATACAGTTTCTTAAAGTAAGGCTGGGTACACATTAAGTGATTGTAAATGATATGCACGATAATATCGTTAACGATATTTTCACGCATATCATTTAGTGCGTACGCACTACAGTATATCTTTATTGATCCCCACTGTCTGTACCATGCAGTCAAATCCTGACTCATCAGCGACCTCATGCTCCGTTACCGATATTGTTCAGTGTGTATGCACTATATCGTTTGTCCAGTAGTTCCAGGCAGTTCAAGGGAAAACCTTAACGATATCGTTTATGGACAATATCATCTAATGTGTAACCAGCTGTGGACTTCAAGGTCCCTAACGGGGCACGTTTTCCCAGAGCACCTCGTGGCCCAATCTCACCACTGACTCACAGGTGATTAACACCATAGGATCCAAAGGTGGTATGGAAAACCAGCTGTTAGGGGTCCTGAGGATCAAATTTGGGAAAACCTGGCTTAGTAGAAACTCTAAAAGAATCTCATGTAAATGTTCATAATATCGGAATGTTTAAAATCAAAACATTAAACTTATTTAAAAAGAGGTAAAATAGTTTAAAGTCACTAGTTTAGTTCAACAATTATGTATCATACCATGCCAGGGAAAGCCCAGCGTGGCATAGCCGCATCTCATGTGACCACGCCAGGCAAGGGGATAAAGGGACTATTCCAGGGGCACACAAGTTTTCTTTGTAGACAATCTTGTGATTTTTAGCAATTGCGCGTACACTGAAAATGGTATATGCAACTCAGAGCAACTAGAGGGCTACTTAGATTCATAATGAGCTCAACCGAAACACCACTTGCTGATAAGTGATGTTAACTGGTTGCCAGATGAGCCGCTGCATAAGCACCCTGTGGTTATATAAAAGGAATTGCAGGTTATTCAACCATAAGCATTCAGACCCAGGATCAACCCGGGACAGCCCCATTCACACATTCCCGGGTATGACCTGGGACTGCAAGTGGATCCATACATGTAAAATAGACGCCAGCACATACGTGCCTCTTTGGTCTGTCCGTCGGCGGCATCTCCGGGGGGCTGCACTCTGCCTGTGCCCTGGACGCGCTTCCCCTCGGGGTGGCTTCCTCAGGGTCTGAGGACGCGCTTGTCTCCTCCACCACTGTGAAGTGGCTGCTGGCCGGGTCGGAGGGGACCTGCTGCTCGCTCTTTCCCCCGTGGCTCTGGGAAGGAGAGGGGACAGCTGGAGGTGGCTCTGAACCTGCTCTCCTGGACTGGGAAGCCTCCCATGCTCTCCCTATATTGGCTGCTGGAAGCGGCTTCCCGGCTAGCAGTAGCGTAAAGTCCCGTGTACCCGATCGGGACCATTCACACTGACAGCATCCCGTGTCGATTCCGGGTCCTACCCAGGTCAGGACCTGGGTAGAGATCCCGGAATGCTGAACACGGGTTATTCCTCAAAGACCCTTTCACACTGCACTAAATCCCGGGTTGATGCGCAAAAACCCGGGATATTTTTGCAAGTGGAAAAGGGGTACAACTCTGACCACAGACGAAGCACATTTATTATCAAGCATGCCATACAGCCAAATAATTGCATGCACTTCTGAAATCAGGCCCTAAGAGGGGCGGGGGGTTGGTTTACTTTTGCTTGTGCTACTTAATTGTCACTGTATGGAGCAATTTAGCCATATGCATGTGCCAATTTATTGTGCTTGTTGCAGCCATATAGACCTGGTTTAGTTTCCTATAGCAGCAAAATCAGTCTAACAGTCTAATGTCCTTGTTCGGGCATCCAAGCCATGGGCGTTTTGCATTCTTCTGACCACCTCCGCAAAAAGAACTGCAAAAGAGTTCCCCACTCGAACCTGTACGGAGCATCAATTCAATTGCGCTGTCAGGCACCCACTAGTAACGGATACTGGGGAAAACAATTGAATCTCCCCCCTAAGTGTACCCCTATTTTTACTTACACCGATGCTGACATTCCATCCCTTGTTAAACGATTTACCATTATTAACTACAGAAAGATAAATCTGCCTATGACAAAAATCACTGAAATACACACAATGTCCCTTTTCCCCCTACACAAGTTTCAGGAGACAGCTGAGCACTAAATATCTGGCGGTTTCAATCACTGACAAATAAACAATTCAATTAAGGGAGTGTAGATTTTCACTTGGGATCCTCCAGTTTACACACACAGCAATACTGAAAGGTAAAATCAATGATCACTGATGTCAAAGTGGAAACAATACGTAGTCCGAATGCACAGCATTAAAAATACATTATCCACATAAGTCGAGCATTTGAAATCGGCTCAAAAGCTTATTCATGTCAATCACCTGCTGCTTTCCTACCAGCCTCTGGATATTGTTTATTCCTCATTAAAACTTTGCTACATCTATTGGTGCACACGCAGCAGCAACAGGCTTAAAAGAAGAAAACTTTCTGGCCAAGTAAAATACTAGACTGCTAGAGCACACACACAGGTTCTCACATACGTAGTCTGCAAAGATTCAATATGGCAGAAGAGCACCGCACAAAAATGGTGGGAGTACAATGCCTTATAGCACCAGAGCATTCTTCTGTTCACCAAAAATAAATTGTTAAATGGGGATCTGGTCACTAGGTCGACATGCATTGGGTAGGCCACTGAAGGTCAACGCCTGAAATGGCTTAGGAGGTCAACAAGGTTGGAAGGTTGACAGAAGTATTCGGTCAACAATCAGAAGGTCTTCGTGAGTTTTGCACTTTTTTTTTACGTGTCCCGACAGACTCTATTTCATGCCCTACCATTCACTATGGTGTGAGAATAAAATAGTGTGCCGAGCGCAGTGAGACACCGTGCCCAAAGCATAGTGAGCATAGCGAGCCATGTGAGGGGACATGGTACACATTGACTGTGTCCATGTCAACATTCAGGAAAAAAGTGTGAAAACTCATGTCGACCTTGCCATTGCCGATCTAATGCTCGTGTGGACCTTCCAACCCGGTTGACCAGTGGGGTCGCTCCGATGACTCATACCCCTTAAATGAACCCTTAGAACATGTATTCTCATCCTCTATCCTCAATGCACACTAACAGTTTATAGTGGGGTAGGGATAATAGGATCGGCAATGTCTAGGTGCCAACCAGCACAAGGTCAACAAAAATAACAGGTTAGCATTAGGGATTTGATTTTCTTGTTATGTAAAAAAAAAAAAAAAAAAAAGGAGAAAAAACACAATGTCGACCAATATTGACTAAGATCCAAAGTTCAGATTCCGTTTTCGTGATATACATGCTTGAGCACAGGTGACAAATGGGTACCTTAATTTCACTTAACCACCTGTATTGAAGCCTGTAAATCAGTAAAACCTGCACTGTATTAGTGCACCTTGAGGACGGAGGTTGGGAATTATTCAGAATTGGATACATTTATGTGACTGCAACACCCCATCTATACGCTTGCAAAGGTATCGGTCATCACTGGGTATGATATAGCAAGTTGACAATGTCTAGGTTGATCCCAAAAGATTGGCCTACACAAGGCTGACACTTGAAATAGGTCAACTCATGCAAAAGGTCGAAACATCAAACTGTCAACATACTTTTCCAGTGTTGATGTTGACATCTGAGCACATGGATCCCCAATAAGTATACCGCATCCCTCGCGGTGGGAAAAGGTTCAAAAACGCAAAAAAATATACACAAAAAAACCCACTCTCCACATTCTTGCACACCAAAAAGCTCAATTTAGCAGATTTCTCTTTTTTACACAACTGAATTTTACACAACCGGAAGCACTAGTTATTGTCAAACTATAGTTTCAAAATAGTAAATTGCGTAGAACTGGAATTAAATGTACAACATCTTCCGTGTCAGACATTTTGCCAACTCAAAGATTTTTACCACCCACATTTGATCATTAATAGTAGGACCGTGCACATGATTTCCTTGATCTACCGGTACAATATGATTGTAGACTTTACTTCAGCTATAGAGAGCAAGAATATGAATGGGAGTTGGATCTGGGCCCATCTACAGAGAATAGATAAAAAAAGGACTTCCTATGCCTCCATCGGGTTAGGGTTAGAATAGACACCAGGATCTGCCGGCTTTCTGACTGTCATTAGGCAGACATTTCGTTATGCTGGAATAACATGGCTATAAGGAAACCTGATATATTACATTTGTAGACCGGATACAAAAGCATTCTGGTATCAGTCACGTCAATCACTTCATCTGACTGCAAGCAAGCGCATCCCCTCCCGTTTCTTTGTACCTAAATTTAAATAAACTGTTAAAAAAATAAACTGTTGCCAACACTTCCTATTGTGCTTCTGAGTGATTGGCCCAATGTTAAATATTTAATATTTTGTCTTTGAAAGTCACACAAACTCCTGAAAAACTGTACACACTGTATACATACAGAGCCATTAAGTGTACAAGAGTTGGTCAAGTGCATATGCCTTGTAAGAGGATCTTGGAGGGGTTCAGCATAATCCTTACACGGAATGCAGCTGCAAATCCATCCTCAAGCAATTTATCGCATAATCCACAGGAGGGAAATCATAGCAGATTAATTTTGAATGCTTTAAAAGTGATATGTAGTAGCTTGATTAGCAGAATAATTTGGGGAAAAGTCATTTCTTCTGCGGTACAAATATTCCTCCATATTAAGCCAAGAAACACAAATCACCAAGGCTTTTAGGATTTAGTAGTCTGATCACAAATAGATAAGAACACTACTTGCACAGAAAACCACGAATGGGGATGAATGGAACATTTCCCATATATCATTAGTATTGTCCACCATATACTAAAAAAGTACACTGACATTTTTACAGCAACTTCAGTGTAGTATACAGGTGTGGTAAATTAGGTAGGCCATAAATAGTGTCTAGGCCTGGGGTAGCCAACCCTAGTCCTCGAGAGCTACCAACAGTGCATGTTTTGCAGGTCTCCTCACAGAATCACAAGTGAGCTAATTAGCTCCATCTGTGTATCTTTTAAAATGTGTCAGTGATTAATGATTGCAGCTGTGCAGCAGCTAGGTTGTCTGGAAAATGTGCACTGTTGGTAGCTCTCGAGGGCTAGGGTTGGCTACCACTGGTCTCGGCCGACCCCAAAAGGTTGACATGGGGACGAACTGGAACTGATGAACACCCGGCGGTCGGGATCCCGGCGTTCAGAATCCTGACCGCCGACATCCCAACACTTTCTCCCTCCGTGGGTGTCCACGATACCCCTGGAGGGGGAATAAATTAGCGTAGCGAGGCACCGGGCCCGCTGCGTGGCACGCCCCCCCCCCCCCCCTTGTCCGGATTTCGGCGTTCGGGATTCCGGCGTCGGGATTTTGAACGCCGGGATCCGACCGCCGGAATTTCATACTGAATCCGTGCCACGGAGTCAAATGAAAGTACATACACACTGACCAATATATCGGTCAGTGACGTCAACTCCACCACCACTCTGTATCTGGAGCCATTGACTACAGTCAAGATTGAGCTGCATGTACAGATGGCAGGAGTAGCGCTAATGATGCACGGGAGCGAGCAGTGTTAATGACATTGAGCTTACGCACTATGATTTGCTCTATATATCATTAACTATATCGTCCATATCATTAACGCTATATCACCTAGTGTGTACTCCGCTTAATTGTAATTAGAGCTTGGCCAAATATCATGCATAAAAAAAAAAAAGATTCCCTTTTCTAATGCACTATAAGTGCATTGCTTTATGAATTAATTTATGAGCTAAGTAGCAAATCTCAATATAAAGACCAACCCCAAAAAGGTATACTTCCTTAAAGAAACACTAAATAACATAAGAACATATAGTCATTATGGAATCTAATTATATGATCACCAAGCCAAAATCAAGCGAAAGCCTTGATTTTAGTAGAACAGGGCTAGGTAATGCGCGGCACTAAAGTTGCTGTAGAACTATACCCCCCAGAAGCAGATCCGGACATTGAGTCAACAAGGTTGACAACCATTAGATCAACATGCATTAAGGTCGACATGCATTAAGGTCAACGGTCAAAAGGTCGATATGGGGGGTTTTCAAAAAATTTGAGCAGACATGTGCCCAACAGGCGGTATTTCATGCCCTACCATCCACTAGGGCATGGTAGCGTGGCCCGTACCCAAAGCATGGCGAGTGCAGCAAGCAGTGCGAGGGGACGCGGTGCTACGGTTTAGGGTCCATGTCGACATTCAGGACAAAAATGTGAAACCCCCATGTCGACCTTTTGACTGTCGACCTTCCCCATGTCAACCTAATGTTCGTGTCGACCCAATGTCCCATACCCCCCAGAAGGACCTGACAGTTTTATTAAGAAATAACTGCATAGCTGTAGCACAGCGCATGGACTGTCACACATGGAGTACAGCGACTGTACAACATAAAGCTATCTGCTTACCAAACAAAAAAATAAGCAAATTCTAAAATGGAATAAGTTTGTCACCGACTATCAAGTCTACGATTAACTTTTTCTATTCATTTTCTCATTAAGCAAATAAATATCTGTTTTTGTATGTGATCACTCATCAGCCTTAGAAACCGTCTATTTAGGATATATGCAATTGGCGAATGATGGTATAAATGTTAAAACATATTTTGGTACTTATGTATTATCTGGGCTCCTATGTTCATATTTTTCCTTTTTGCAGACTGCAGTAATAAATCATTCACTAGCCAGGTAACAAAACCATGGTGATCTAACGCCTGATGACATTATGGTGCATGAAATACTCAAAGGGGACGATTCAATTGATTTTATTGCAGCTATAAGTATTAAGTGCCAATTCAATAGTACAGAGTTTAGCTGCGTAAAACTCCTAAACTCGTCAAAACTAATAGGCGTTACCTGAAAAGTAGTGTTTGGCAATGGATCTTTTCACTTAGAACCCAAAGTACTAAGAGGTGATGTAAGTAAATCAGATATAATGGACTTTAAAAAAAAAAAAAAGTGATTCAATTGTTCTGCCCTGCGACTGCCATTAGTTGCCACCCAATGGCACAATTCAGTTGATACTCAGGATTCTGAGCAGTTTTGAGCATACAAACCAGTACTAATTTGCGTGCACTTAGGGGGGAAGGGGGGGGGTGCACACAATTGATTTACTCTGATGAACACGCACAGAACAATTGAATTTCCCCCTAAAACATCTTTATACCACAACAGTTAATAAATGCCTTTGAGTAAGTGTTATTCGGCATAACCAAGACCGGAAGTTCTGCTAATTGAATGATGCCCTTGTACATAAAAAAAAGAAAAAAACTTTTTAAATAGAACATTGAAAGTGCTGGAATAAATTAGGAGGTGCTAAATAGAAACATTTTAATGGAATTGCACTTGAAAGGTTTCTTAAGGTAAGGATGACACAAACACGAGAATTTTAAATCAGATTGCAGTCTACAAACTATCATAAAATTAAGAAAAATAAAATGTAACATTCTATCTACTATCCAGAAAATGAAATTTATGGTTTAGAGTGCAGCTGAAAAGAAAATATATACCCTATTGATTTGATTACTTTTTTAGTCAATTGCTGACAAGCTATACACATAAGTACACATTTTAATCAGGCACTGATTTTTTAAAACAAAATTTAGTATAGAAAGTATTTGAAGAAGATCAATAAATTCTCTAAATTGTAGAGGGCCCCTAAGGCCCCTTATACTTGATTTGACCATACTTATACCAGATTTGACCCAATTCAGGTGGATTGGGTCAATTTATCTGACAAAATCTGATGTGCCTGATATGTAGGACCCAATGCACAATCCCGTGCCATTGGGTATAACCAAGACATTGCACGAGATTGATCCTCCTGCACATAGGATAAATCTTGAGTCAATCAGGTCCAATTTGTTGGACAAATATATATATATCAACCCGGACTAGCTCTGGTGTATAAAGGTGCCCATACACGTTACAATTATTGTATACAATATTGTATACAATATCGCATCTCATCCGATCTCTGTTTTGCGATGACATCACATGAGATGAGATCTAGTACAAAAAGTACGTGCTGCACATACTTTTTGTACTAGATCTCATCTCATCTGATGTCATCGCAAAACTGAGATCGGATGAGATGCGATATTGTATACAATAATTGTAACGTGTATGGGCACCTTTAGGTTCCAGGGACAAATTCCCGGGTTAATTTGCCGGCAATTCAACCCTGCTAGGTAGCAGGGTTGCTCCCGGGTCCTTCCAGGGTTACTGGCTGGTGTGAAAGGTGCAGGGACATGTCCCTGCTTCCCGTGTTGCCTCTGCTAGTGCTGATTTGCTAGCAGGGCAACTTCCTGTTGTGGTGACGCTCACAGACATGCCCAGAGGTATCATACAGCGTGCAGGGAGACACTGTGCATGTTCTGTAGCACCACAGACCCCAGAAGTGCATTTTAACCCCTGAAAGCCTGCAATGTGTGCCATGTCTTGGACAAATGAGGAGGTGAGACAGCTATTAATCATTAGAGGTGAAGATGCTTTCATAAGCCTTTTAATTAGTTTTACACAAGTAAACAGAGGCTGAAACACTACAAATGTTTTGTGTCTTAATTATTAATAATCAATCTAATGTGAGCCTAAAAAAGGCCATTTTCAATGCTATTCTCATAGAAATGCAGGGTCATCCCGGGTTCAGTGTGAAAGGTGCCGACCCGGGTTATCCCTGCTTCAAAAGCATGTGTGAATGGGTCCCCACCTGGGAATGTCCCTGCTTGTCCCGGGAATGTAATTCCCGGGTTTGTCTCTGCATTTCTGGTGTGAAAGGGGTATTATTTGTGAACAGGTATAGAACATTCTAATTTAACCTTGCAATCAATACCCACTGGCGCAGTCATCGTTTAACTGTTTTGCATGCTACTTTGTGTTCAGATCAATTAGTGATTTGTTACAAGTGAGAGCAAGAAATTATATTGCAGCTTTCACTAGTATTTATTCAAGCACTGGGGATCTCTGAATCCTTTAAAAAATTTTTGTTTTTTGTTTCATTTTTCAAGTTATCGGAGAGGAGGTCAGATACACTGAAGCACACTCAATATACAGTAGTCAGTGGCGACTATCAAAACTTTCAAATATTAAAATCACAGTGTGAAATAATCAATAAGAGCCTAGGAGCAGGCTGCAACGCTGCATGAGCTTCTGGAGTACACAATATTCTTAACAATCCAGAAATCAAAGAATAGATATTCTGTACAGCAGTGGTGTACAACTGTGTGCCATGGCTCCCTGGGGCCTCGTGTTGGTGGTCCAGGACCAATTAAAATTATTTATGGTGGGAGAATCAAATAGTGTGCCGAGCGTAGCGAGGCACCGTGCCCGAAGCATCGCGAGCGAAGCGAGGGGCTGCGGTTCAACTACAACTGTGTCCATGTCGACTGTGTCGACATTCGGGCGAAAAAACTGTGAAAACCTCATGTCGACCAAATGACTGTCGACCTAAACACATGTTGACCTTGACCCATGTCGACCTTTAACCCTGTCGACCTTGGGGCCAGTCGACCTTCCGGGGTCGACCTAATGACTGTAGACCTGTCTGTTCTGACAGATGTACCGATTCCCATAAAATGTGTACAAACAGAAGTAAATCCTGCCCTTCACCTCTAAACCTAAGAATCGCATATAAACCCAGTCTACTTAATGTTATATGTATTCTGTTTTTCTATTTATTTTTTTGGCCTAGGGGTGCTGTGAAAAAATTCTGATACTGTAGGGTGCCCTGATTCAAAGAAAGGATTAGGAGCCCCTGCTGTACCATATAAACCTTTCGGAATTAATACCCCTTTCACATTGCACCTAATTACAGAGTTCATGCCAGTTTCTTGCCGGGTCGACCCGGTAAGTGCCATGTGAAAGGGGTTACCGGATCCAGAAAACCGGTAGCAACACGGCAATATGAACTGGTAAAAAAGGATGGTTCTTACATGTTAGTTGCCGTGTTGCTTTGCGGTGTGAACGGGTTAATCGACCGGTTTCATGTTCACACTAATGTCGGAGGCAGTGCTCTAAGCACTGCCTACTCCCCAGCTCTACACCGCGCCCCCAAGACATCAGGAAAGCGGCAATATTCCCGGTTCGCTGAAGCTATTTTAATGGACCAAAATGCATGGTCGCACCGGGTCTGAACTATTTCAAAGTCCCCGTGCGACCCTGCATTTGCGGTCTGAATGCGGCATTAGACTTGTACCCCTTTAAGGTGGCCATACATCAGAAAAATATTGTACCCAATCATACAATCTCAATTGATTGTAAGATGGATTGTATGCAGATTGTGTGCACATCTTGTGTACACAATCATACAATCAATCATAAGATGGATTGTATGACTGATTGTATGATGGATTGTGTGTAGATTGTGTGTCCAAAAACCACCAAGGACTGCCGGGGATTTCAAGGGAAATTGTACACAATCATGAGCACAATCGATCTTAAGATCGATCTTTCTGATGTATGGCCAGCTTTACAGGGGATTTTAACTGCCAGCATTTCCTGTGTTACAACACAGACGGTCCATGAGGAACTTCTGTATATATAACATACTTCTATATGGACATTCTGAGTGCTGAAATCATTTCTCCCATAATCATTAAACCATGGTCCTCTCCTTTCGGTCTCCTCTTTGAGTCCTTGAGGACAAACTGGTGACCATCAATGCTGCTAGATGTAGAGCTTGCGCAGACCATTATTTATACACACACACACACACACACAATTACTACTTAGGTTTGCATCTACTGATTGTTCCAATTCTTTCCAGTGTGCAAATATGCTCCCTTATGGCAGAAGTGTCCTTCCTCATTTATAATCCAAACATGATGAGTCACGGCACACAGGGCACATGAGATGACAACTCCCACGTAACCCAGCCAATGGGCCAGATGCAATAAGCTTCAAAAGTGATAAAATGGAGAGTGATGAACAGCCAGCCAATCAGCTCCTAACTTCCATATCACAGACTGAGTTTCAAAAATGTCAGACAGGAGCAGATTGGTTGGTTGTTTATCACTCTTCATTTTATCGCTTGTGAAGCTTAGTGTATCTGGCCCAATGTCTTTTCCCCCCATAAATTAGGTATTTTTTGCATCACTGTGACTGCAGCGGTATCTGCATACAATGGTCTAAGTGACAGGAAATCACTAACGCACCACTTTATATGCATGAAAAGATACTCTACGTTAGCAAACACGCTAATGACTTGGTGCCAATAGGAGGGCTATGTAACGTGACTGTAGCAATAATGAGGGATAACATTTGTTTGTACCACAATTGGACCCTATAAAACCATTTTTTTTTTATCCAATAAAGGCACCATTACATTTTTGGGTTTATAAATGAGGCAATTCGATTGTTTAAGAGCACCTGATCTCATGTGTAAAGTGACTTTTCTCAATCGGCTATCTGCAGAGCGGGGAAGCTCCAGGCTAAAAGAGCTCGGTCAGCTTTTTATTATTCTCCTGCTCCCCACCGGCAGCTCCCTGGGAGTACATATATGCAGTAAATCGCATGTAAAAATGCCACATCAAGTGCCAAATTGTAAATGAGCCCTCCGGGGGAGCTAGAGGGGAATTGGGTCCCACTTGTCCTTAGGACAAGTCAGACTAGAGGGTTTGTAAGGAAAAATAATTTGTGTGTGATGTCAACAATGACATTTCTTCAATGCTGACCTTTTGCAGTGCTTGCTGCATTGCCTGTGCCCTATACGATGGCTTGTTTGCAGTTTACAGGATCTTAAGTTGACTAGTTTGCTGTATTCGGACAATAAACAGGGGTGTAGTAATATGTTATCAGTGGGGACAAGCCAAAGTAAAGTTTGAGTAGATTGAATTCCAGCTTTTAAAGTCCAAAGAAAATATTCATGGCAGTTACTCATGGAAAGTGCTCATTGTTTAGAATGTCAAACCAGGTATGGCACTAAGATCTTACAATTCTGACCAAACTACTAGTGTCAATGTTTCCATTTTCAACAAGCATACTAACTTTCAACAAAAATATAAATATATCTATCTAGATCACACACAGTATTTCTGACGAGAAGGCCTGACTCTCAATCTCCGTTCCAGTTCATCCCAAAGTTGCTCGATGGTGTTGAGGGATCTGCCCGGGCCAGTTAAGTTATTCAACACCATGCCAATTATAGTCCTAGCTTTGTGCACTAAGATTTCCCTTCACGTGAGATAAGGGGCTTAACCCAAAACCCTTGAAAAACAGCCCTATACAGATATGTCTTGTCCACCAAACTTCACCGTTGGCATAATTCAGTCAGGTAGGTAACGTTCTCCTGTCATCTGCCAAACCCAGACTCACCCATCTGACTGCCAAACAAAGAAGAGTTTCCTTTGCGCCACAGTCCGGATTCAGTATGAAATCCCGGCGTTCAAAATCCCGACCGCCGAAACCCCGACAAGGGGGGGGGACGTGGATCTCCGCCCCTTACGTGCTCGGTGCCGCGCTACGCTCGGCACGCTAATTTATTTTCCCTCCAGGGGTGTCGTGGACACCCACGCAGGGAGAGACTGTCGGGATTTCGGCAGTCGGGATTCCGGCATCGGGATTCTGAACGCCGGGATCCCGACTGCCGTGGTTTCAACTGCATCCCCACAGTCCAGTATGTGCTTTACACCACTCCATGAGACGCTTGGCATTGGACTTGGTGACGTGATGCAGATGCTTTGCTAATGGAAACCTATTCCATTAAGTTCCTGCTTTAGTTTTTGTGCTTACATTATTGCCAGTAGAATTTAAAAACCCTTTAGCTATGGAAACAGCAAAATGTTAGCGACTTTTACATATCATGCGCCTGAGCCGTTGACCCAGGCCTGTGATTTTATGTGGTCTTCTACTTTGTGGAGGAGTTGCTGCTGTTCCACTTCCTCATACTATCACTTACAGTTGACGTGGAACATCCAACAGGGATGAACTTTCACTTATTACAAAAGGTGGAAACCTATCACAGTACCACGCTTGAAGTCACTGAGCTCTTTAGAACGACCCATTTTGTATCAAAAAGGTTTGAAAATGGAGACTAGATTACTAGTTTCGCCTTGCACCTCAAGTGTGAAATAAAAAACGAAGGATGTCAGTGTGTGTAATGTGCCGTTTCTGAAACGTCACAGTGTGTAAAATTGAATTCTACCCTACGAATTATGCACTATAAAATTATTTCCAAACCCCCCCCGCAAACTCTACACTAAAACACAACTACCAAAACCGTCCATTATACTTTTCTGATGACCACTTACTTGGGTAAACACTGTTATTGGGGAGATCATTTTACAACTGAAACTTCTCTAAATGTACTGGTTGCGCAATTCAAACACACACCTTTTTTATTTGAATTGCTTGAGGTGCCAATTTATATTGTTATCCCCATGACCGTTTTTCATTTATGAAGCACTAACACAATACATATAACATCACAAAACAGAGTAAATATGTTGCTGCATGAATGAGCTACATGGGTAATGGAATACTGCTGGTGAGGAAAGAGAGTGCGTGGAAGCTACCAGTAGTAAGTAATAAGGTAGCCATTGACTGGTATTTCTCTGCAGCTACTAAGTAGATGGCACAAGGCAGACAAACTATTCGCTCCGACACTGTATCCATTTTATCTAGACAATACTGTACTCTTCAGCACCACCCTGTACTTACTTAAGCTTCTTTTGCAGGGTGCCGCACCCTGCCCGTTCTGAAAACCTCAAAATGCACCCTGCCCTTTTTGTGTGTGGCACTGTGCACCCTTACGGTGCCCCCACCGTAAGGGTGACATGTCACTGAGAACTTTCAGTGTGTGCCATCATGTGCAATGGTTATTGCAGTGTATGCCATCATATGTAATGGGCATTATGGTGTGTGGTATAATGTGTAAGAGGCATTACAGTGTGTGCCATAATGTGTTATTGTCATTACGACAATAGAGAGTATAACAATTTTTAATGGGCGTAAACCTATTGCAGGGTTTAATTTTTTTATATATATATATTTTTTGTTTCTAATGTAAATTTCTAATATAAAATGTGCCCTCCCCACTGAAAAAAGTGCCCTGCCCGGTGGTCAGCACCCTGCCCTAAAAAAATCCTTGAGAGAACACTACTTGCTAATGCCTTCACAAATAACATTTTAACTTTGTTGAATGTAAGTAGCAAAACAAAGGGGCGATTACCGTCTTGCACATGTCACACAGGATGATGAGGTTAGATTTTAAAATATATAATAAACAAAAAAATATTCTTCACCCGTGCTTAACAGTAAATATTTCTGCAACAATATTCTATATAGATAAGTACTGTAGCTTCCCCAAACAGATCCTCTGTTAGCACGGAATCTGAAACCGCAACTTATACTTTCTAGATCTCCGTGAGGCGCTCAGTGGTACAGTATTTGTATGAAAACATTTATAACCAACATAAGGGGGTATTCAATATGTGCCAATATTTCCAGACAGGGGGAACATCAACAGACACTTATTTAATGCTACCATTAAACGGCAGAATTGAAGGGTGTCAAAGCCGACTTTTTATAAAGTTAGATCTGCTTTGTTGGAAACTGACACAGATTGTAGAATTCACAGTAATTTTTCAACAATTCACTGCCATTTTCGACAATGGATCATTGAACTAGAGAGAAACTAAAACGTCCCGGGACTCCCATGGTTGGGACGTTCTGACAGTTGGAATCTCAGATTGAATACCCGCCAAAATTGTCAATGTAAAGAGACTCACCCCCACAATCCATCTTGAACGCAGCTTTGAGGCTAATCCTTGCTAAATGTTCATTGTCAGTATCAGCTCTGTCAGTCCTGTATTTTAACATATTCAATATAAAATACTTCTCAAAATATCTCCCAACACAACCTCTTTGATCTTCACAAGAGCTACAGCTCCTCAAGTTATTCACTCCCATTCACAATAGCTGTACTTTCTTTGAACTGCACCCACTATGTGGAATACCCTCCCACACACAATAAGAGTCTCAAAACCTCTAAACATTCCCTGAAAACTCACATCTTCAGGAGTCCTGGCCAACATTGCTGGGTGACCCTATCGTACATCCCACCAAGAACCTGTGCATTCTGTAGGACCATTATGCAATAGATAACACCCTTACTTGTGTATCAGTCCCTATTTAAGCATAGATTGCGAGCAGGGCCATAAAATATACAAGACAAATATTGAACTAACTAGGTAAAATATGACCCTACTTTTCATATTATTGGTCTATTTTAATTGCCTTAGTTGAAAAAAACTGGGTAGACTATTCTATTTTAAAAGTTTTCAAATATGTAAGGAAGGGGATAAAAAAAAAGGGGGGGGGGGGCGATAGAGTGAGGGCCTCAAGACACTTGAAGTGGTGCCTTTAAAAAATAAAAATAAAAAAAAAAAGGGATGGATTGGATGGGAGGGGGGACCCAGTATAAGCCATTAAGTGTTGTTAGAATATAATGGAAGAGCTTATATGCCCCATTCAGCAGGGATACATATAAATCAGAAACATAGTGTGAGAGAAGTCAAAACCCACATAAGAGAACAGCTACAAATAGAATGAGAGGAGCTTATTGTAATGGACCTTGAGAAAGGGGAGGATGTGCATCATGCAATGTAACCACGGTGACCATGTGTCCGAAAATCCTTAACAGTTATTATCTACAATACTGGTGATATGATCCATTTGGTATTTAAACCACACCGCCTCCTTAACTGAGAAGGAATGTCACGGCCTAGGCACACTGCTCTACAATTTAAAGCAGTGTGCCTAGGCTTGGTGGTCCAGGACCAATTCATACTACGTATTTATAGTCAATGCAATTGCAAAACAAGAGCGGTGGTTGCCAGATGATAAAATATGAGGTCAAAAAAAAAGAAAAAGCAAATTCTGTCCCTCACCACATAATTGAATTTTTATAAATTTCTTAACAAGAAACTTCTGTCCCAGAGGTGCCGTGAAAATGATTATTATAACTCTTGAGCGCTGGGATTCAAAAAAATTAGGCGATTTTCCTGGGGGGGTGGACACTATGGAAAGCCATCCCACTCGGTCGCTCATCTGCTGGCAATACCAGCAGAGGAACAGCCGGGCCAGTGATGATGTGTGAGTGCGGATCAGTGCTCACCATTCATCGTTGCCCTGTACACACTGGGCATCTTTTGAGCTGAAAGCAGCTAAAACGAGAGGTACTTGTGTATTATAGCGGCACCCATCGCATACCATAAGGCATGCGATGGTATGCGATGGTATGCGATGCGACGCGATATCGCGCGATATTGTACAATGTCATACAATTTTAAAATTGTGTGACATTGTGTATGGCATACAATGCGATGCCATTAAAAATTATATAAGCACCCTAATGGGTGCTTACAATGTTAAATGCACCCCCACCCCATTATAAACGTGAACCCGAAGCGCGGCGATACGTGTCCTCCGACCTTTTCATACCCCCACTATCCACGTCGGCGTGGAGTTGAGAATAGAAAGTGTGGCGAGCGCAGCGAGCCCCACGAGGGGACGCAGATACCTTCACAGGAATCGGCGTCCCCTCACGGGCTTCACAGGTATCTGCGCTCGCCACACTTTCTATTCTCAACTCCACGCCGACGTGGATAGTGGGGTTATGAAAAGGTCGGAGGACGCGTACCGCCGCCGCTCGCCACGCTTCGGGTTCACGTTTATAGTGGGGGGTGGCGTGGGGGTGCATTTAACATTGTAAGCACCCATTTGGGTGATTAAAAGCACCCTTTAGGGTGCTTATGCAATGTTTCATTGCATAGGGGGCCAAAATCGCGTCGCATGCCATCGGGTGCATGGCATGCGATGCGATAAAAACATTGCGCGATGTACATCGGGGTGCCGCTATAATACACAAGTACCAAACTGCTTTCAGCTCAAAGTCACCCAGTGTGTATGGGCCTTTATAGCATTTAATATGTGCAAGAATAATTTTTTCTTGTTTTTGGAGATCCCCGGGTTTGCCTGTGATATCATTGAATGGAGTAGCAATGGGAGGCATAATGACACCAGTAAATTACACCTAAGGCCTCCCACCTTAACCCAGCCCTGGTGTCTGTCATTTTAATAGGCTTTTAACTAGTACAATATAATTTGCTCACCAAAGCTGCAATTCACAATACAAACTGATTTTCGGTTTTGTGCAGCACATTATTTGTTTAGCTCATTAATATTTGTTTGTGAGCCAGAGAAGCTGGAAAACACCACAGTAAAAAGACTGTGGCTAGAGTCTGGAGCAAGGCTTTGTATAGCCACCAGTTGGATATTTCCGCGTCAGCTAACTGAACAGCTACATAATTACTGTTTCCTGATAAAAACAAATCTGTTGCGATAATGGCTTTTCCAACTAAACAAGAATCAGCAGTACACATCTGAAAACTGTATGACCATTAGAACTTGTTCCAAAGATTCATATTGTTAAAGCAATGGGATATTATTTAACACATATTCAATCTCAATTAGTTTAATCACCAAAAACTCACACTGGATTTGGATAATTCCACTAATACATTAGGAAAAAAAAAAAAATTATAATCCCTGCTCTTGCCCTGACCAAATTCACTATTTCATAGGACACGAGTCCTGTGGCAGAATAATTTAATTGAAATGAATGTCACAGTATCAGATATTGCTGGACATATAATAATCTTAAAAAACAAACGTGGTGAATAAATTGTTACGGACTAAAACCAAATGTATACAGAAGGATAAAGTAGGATTAAAGGTGTCAGTGAGAGTTTTATTACTTGATGAATCTGTGTTACTATGCAGTTTTATGCAATATGCTGGTAGCAAAATTCCATCTTGAAAACACATACTGTACTACTCCTAGGGCACTTGTACCATATATTAACATAGCTTGCAACACCGTGAGCTTCAGTGTTTATTATCATCCTATTTTATATGGTGCCACAAGGGATCGGCAGCACCCGATTACAGAGTACATTAACAGAGGCCTAGAGTTGAATACAGTAGAGCAGCGGTTCTCAAACTGTTGGGTCCTGACTCTGAAGTGGGTCCCGATCTTCTCACCATGGGGGCGCTATTCCATGTTGCTGACCATCAGGCTGATGACTTTTCTAATGTCAGTCAAGGAGTCTGAAAAATCTGTTTAATTGTCTGTTAACTTAGACTCCTCACATCACTTTGTGCCTCCACAATGCTGCCTGCTGACCACACACATGTGATGTTATGACCTTGGTCCTGGAATTATTTGTATTGTCTGATGGGGTCCCAGAGCAAAATAGTTTGAGGACCCCTACAGTAGAGGACAAGTACTGGGTACATAACTATAGCTGCATCAGCAGAGGGGACTGACAGAAGTATCAACTTGGCAGAAAACTGCAGGATTTGTGGCATAATTCTGATTCATAAGGGGCTAATGTGAGTCTGTTTATGCGGAAGCGCATATTTGCACATGTGCAGAACCCAGCAACGAACGGACTCGGTGAGTTTCACACTCACTGGGCCATTTGTGGGGTGGGGGGGCAGACGGAGGCATGAATGGGGCTCACCCATGGGAATTTCTGGTGGTTAATGGGAGTCCTCATGGAAACGCTGGGCGTTCCCATGGTATGCGGGCGAGCCGATGCCTGCTGAGGCCAGGCAGGTGACGTCACAGGACAAACACAATGAAGATAGGGTTAAGGTGCCCACACACTTATTTATTTTAATTACAGTTTCTTATATAGCGCAGCAGATTCTGTTGCGCTTTAAAATTGTAGACAATTAGAACCTTATGCAACTTCTCAGAGGGAGAAGTCGCATAAGAATTTCCTTGAACCGCCGAGAGCTTCAAGTGCAGAATGATTGCATGCAATATACCCGATTCAGCACTGCCGGTATTTACGATCTCAGACTCTGAATTGGAGACAAAACACATGCGATTTTTGACGCTTTCAGCAATAACTCAATGGTGGTTGTTGTGAAGGGGGTTTAAACTTCCCGATATCTGCGCGTAAGGCCACTACTGGGGAGCTGGACTGAGCAGGGGTGGAGGGGTTGTATCAGAAGAGGTAGTCGCTACACCTCCATTTTGTTTCACCATAACCCCTTTTTTTAGAGCACAAATACTTTTCAGCTGTCAAAAGTAGATCACTTCAAAAGTGTGGCCACTTCTATCCTAAAAGAACAAACAAGACGAGTGCAAATTGGGGTAGGTGCATAGGGGCTAAGAGGTCCTACTGCTGAATGAGGAGACAACACCCAGTGGGTTGTTACAAGAATTCTCCATTTTCCTATCATTGTCTAAGCATTAGAACAGTGATATTACAACCTTTTCCAACTCGTAGCACACCAAATAAGATTTTAAAATTGCCAAGACACACCATCAGACCCACAGAGAGAAAAATACATTTGCCCTCGCCAAAAAAAAAAAAAACATATCATACCAGTCCCCACAGGTAACAATTAAATACATCGGCCCTGCCATGAAAACATAATGCACTGTCCTCCCAGAACACAAAAATAAAAAACTCGACCTTCAGATGTACACTGTACAGTCTGTGCCAGGCCCATTTTCTTGCAGAACACAGGCGACACCTTATGCCAATTGAATTCAGTGTGTAGTGCCCCATAGGGTAGAGTTCAAAAATGCTCTCATGTGACCACCTTACAGAGTCACTGCCTAGCTGCCATTATGTTCTCCTAGGGAACTAGTGGGTACAGTATAGCAGCAGGACACCTGAGCAGATCCTCAACTAGCCCCATGTGACTCTGCTTCTTTAACCACTTGACTGGTATGCGCTGCCGCAGCGGGCTGTCCCGGAAATTTACGGGCATACCATTAAAATGAAGGTGTGCACCACTGGCGCATCACCTGTCCAGGCACCACCCCCAGTGGCCGCTCTGCTCTCCCCTCCCATCAGTCCCCCTCACCTCCGGCGCTTGTGTGCTGGAGCTCCCCTGCCCACGCCACCATTAGTTCTAGTAATAAGCAGAGATGAGGAGGAGGAGGGGGGGCAAGAAACGCGGGGGGTGGCTCAATACTCTGTGGTGGGATTTGGTGGGGCAGGACAAACCTGCCCTGGTAGGTTTGTCCTGCCCCAGCAAAACCCACCACTCAAGAGGTTAAATCAGATTCACGTCCTATGCTGTCTCCAGGCAGCTTCTTAAGCAATGAGCCCTTGAACCGGGACTGACACTAACACCATCTATGTGAGAGAGGGAGGAACAACAACAGCAACCGCCAACCAATGATAATTAGCGGATGACAAGAGGAGGAGGGAGCAGCAGCCAGATCTGGACCCACTGACATCAGAAAGAGCTGACTTATAAGGATACAGAGACAGGACTGGAGCAGGAAGAGACCAGTGAATAACAGTTGAAGTGGTGGTGGCTGTAAACTGGTGTGCACATCTCTAGCTCTGGTGGCACACTTGAGAACAGCTGAAGGAACACTAGAGTGCTAGGCAACAGTGGTTAAAAACTCTGGATTAGACTGAGCTTTCTCTAGCTGAGGCCACTCTTTCAATATTAATGTTCAAATTACTGGATGGGAGACAGCATGTTCCTGCAAAAACAGATTTTTACTCCAAGTCCATTCCGACTTCATTTTCCCCCAAAGATTTACCTATTTATTTAATAGAATATCATTACCGAAATGAAATTTCACTGCCGTTTCTTCAATTCGCTCACAAGGAATTTTCCCCTGCACCTGAAGAATCCCATTCTGACTGAAAACAAATCATCATCCAAACCTGTCCTACTGTAGCTGGGTGATCTTCCGTGCAGATCATGTAATGCTAGTATATATTCACAGAAGTCATCCTGCATCCAGAAGTGGTTTATTTGAATCAGAACACTCAACTGCAAGCAGACTGACGTTTGTATCTCCTATGCAGCACATAAGAAACCGGACCCCAAGTGGGAGATGAAAATGGAACTGCTAAAATATTTGTTGTGTGTGAATTCCTCCTGCACACGACTAGGCTAAATCCTTAATGACACATTGCTTTGCAGCTAATCAGAATATGATCTGCATGGCTGATCATACAAATGATTGGTACAGTACATCTCAGCATTGTGAAGTTACCTAACATTTCAGTAGTAAATATTGCCAATACATAGCAGATACATGAATACCATTAGGTTGAATGAATATGTTGTGGTATTGTGAAAGATTGTTACATTCATTTTATGCAACATAATTTATTGTTGATCATTAAAAAGAGTAACTATTGTCTATGTACAAGTGTACTTTTAGAGGACTTCATATTTTTTTTGTATCTCTGTACATTAGAAGACTGGAGTGCACAGGTAACCAGCATTATCATGAGATGCGGTTGTCCCTGGGATCAATTAAAACAGTATCCACCCATAATTGATTGAAAAGGGGGAAGGGGAATAACCACTACCTCTCTAGCCAGTAAGAGAAGAGGATATAGATAGAGCTATAGGAATATGATAAATATTCTGGCATCCTGATACAGAGAATCCTGACAAGGGCCTTAGTAAGTGGGTTAACCCTCTCACCCACCCCGAAACATCACCCTCCCTGTTTGCAGCCTAACCTTCACTTATCTCTATTGAAGTAGAAAAGAGCTAAAGCCATTTTAAAGGACTGCTATGAGCACTGAAGTAAGAGAATAGTACAAGCCTTGTGTAAAAGGGTCTGCCTGATAAATTGTGGTATAGATTACTGTGCGAAAGCAGTGTGCTGGGAGAAGCACAACACAGGGAGAATAAAGGCACTGGTGTTTGGATAGGTAGATGTGTACAAGTCAAAGGAGAATAGAACGTATTATGTGCAATACAACCATTTATTTTTGTTTATAATCCCTTCATAAGGATGTGTAAATTATATACATGCGCTACTTAATGAATATAAACAATGCCTGCATTGATTTAACCACACCCACTACAAAGGGGAAGTAGTAATGGAACCTGTACCATGTCCCAAAAATTCAGCAGCAATTCTCGCGCCGCCACCGGGCGAATAGCGTTGCAGGGAGTCAGAACCATGCTGCCCGCCCCACGCCACTTCCCAGCCACCACCCAACCAACTGGTCGGACCCCGCAGCCTGCTCCGCAAATCTGAAGTCCCAGGACGGGTGGTCGGACGGGCAGCAGGTCCAACCACCTGCTCGGGTCCGATGCACACAAACCGATCGGCCAAATTCAGCAGCGTTTCCCGCGCCACCCCCAGGCGAATAGCGGTTGGTCGCAATTGGCCGAAATCGGCTCAGTATATGGGCACCTTTACAGTCACAGAAGCATAACTCTGGGAGGCAATGGAGTCATCTGCTGCTGGGCTCCTGCTCCCAAGAAGCACCTCTGCTCCACCATGAGTTTGAAACAATTAAAAGCTGTCAATATCGCTTCTGTGGCTAACCCCCCTCCTAACATTTTTACAAGTGTCACACCCTGTATTAGAACCCATGACTTACTGGAGAGACACACCTTACTGACTGAGCTATTTGGGGGATGCCAATATATATCTTGCCTCTGTTCAACTGGGACAAACTTACACCACTGTACAGTTTTGGTACTCTTCTGATAAGGATTACTGTACTCCAAAACATTGCAGTATACTTGCACGGTCAATAAGATAAGAGAAAGTTAAAGGGTCCCAATGTCATATTTAAAGGTCAGCCACAATGTATCTAGTCCTGACATCTGTAGCGATTACAACTACTCGCCTATATTTGACATGTCAGTAGTTAGCAATGACTGCTTCATCCGAGAGTATTACACACCTACAGTACACACTTTATACTAATAACATGAGCTGTCAAACGTAAAATAAAATAAAAAAAAACAGCAAATCTAAATAAAAGGTTCATTTCTTTCTTTCAGTGAAGTAAAAAAAAATTGTAATTTTCCAATGAATTATAAGCTACCCTAACAAGTCCCTATCTGCAAACAGAAAGCAATGCATAAATATTTAAAAAAGAAAAATATACATTATTAATGCGCATAAAAAAAAATGCAGGCAGCAGTTTATACCACTTTTAATAACTTAAAAAATATATATAAATTTGAGTAGACTGAGACAACACACTAAGACAAAGCACAATGTATTCTCCATCAGGGTTGTACATATTCAGACTAATAACAGGTTTATAATAATCATGGAGACAAAGAAGAATTGTCTGGTGTCTAAAACAAGTTTCAATCATCACATTTAAGCAGCCCATTTTTTTTATAGCATTTGATTTAAATCGCAAGCTCTGAACCCCAGGAGGGAGCTGCACCCCACACAATACCCCCAGCCATCTCCTGCTCAACAGGTACAGTAAGCCATAACTCACCACAGAGATCCCACAAGCAAACACTGACAAGGCACTGCCTGCACATGTCCTCTGGCTGATGAGAGAACATGTAACATGCATGTCATTCAGTCCTGGCACCGATCCAAAGGCTACATCCCAAATACCACATCTGCTAGTATTTGGGATGTAGCCACCCCCCCCCCCCCCCCCCCCCCAATTCTCTGGGGTGACTGCAGATTGCTCTGTGTCCCAGGGAGAGAGGGGGGGGGGAGAGTACAGGGCAGCAAACTGAGCCCTCCCTCCCGAGTCCTTATGCTGCTGGGCCATTGATTGAGAGGGTTTCCCCAGCATACCATGCAGCAGACACCTCACACAGAGCAGAGACTCATATAGACACAGGGTCATGTGGGGAAGGACACCGCACATTGACAGGTTGCATCCATCCATAGGACACTGCATGCATCCATCCATAGGGGACTGCAGCCAGTTACTGCATAGAGTATATATTAGTACATCTGCCGCATTACAGGGGCGCACAAGACCAGGACGTGCATGTGCATATGACAGGGCTGCAGGCACATGGGTGCACACTTACCTGGCACACACTGACAGGGGATCACACACACACACACACACACACACACACACACACACACACACACGTGTAATGTTAAGTGTCACACACACACACACATAGCTCCCCGCACATGTCCCCGGCCAGGCAGCACACAAATCACAGCAGGCACACTGACCGGTGACAGCCACTCACCTCTCTCCCCCACCGCCTGCTCCCCGCCTGCCGTCAGCCAGTGGTGTGAGGGGATAAGGGGGCGATGCTGAGCTCCGGCTCTGTCGTTGCTACACGTCTCTCTCACACACTCGGGCTCCGTCACCTAACGGGAGTAGGCGGAGCGGCGGCACCGTACATGGGGAACGCGCACTCCTCTTGTTCTTCTTCTTTTCCCACCGAACTCCCCGAGCGCGGCCGGCGTCAGCAGCAGCATAGTGTGTGGGACCGGGCACGCGCAAGCAGCCGGCGCGCGGTCATGTGGCGGGAGATGGGATGGGGGGGTGTCCGGGCGCGCTGCCAGTCTCTCACTCACTCGCTCGCTCTCTGGGGTGGGCGTGCACGCGCTTACCTGCTGCAGCTGGTGGCCGCTGACGTCACGCGGCTCAGTCAGTCACTGGTAGCGTACGCGACGTCACACAGCTAAGCGGTGACAGGGGCGTAACCGTAGGTGTGACTCCTCCTCCCGTGCCCCGCCTCCTCTGTCTGACAACTCCAATAGCTAAGCTAAGCAAGGTGCCTGAGGGGCGCTGCTGCTGCTGCCGGCCCGAGTGAGCCTGTGCCTCATGGTGGCCCAATCTAGTTATTACTACTAGTGAAAGTTGTGATGACGACTTCTGGGTGTGTGCCCCGCTGTTACATACATTATACAGGAACTTGTAATATGGATGGTGGCAGCTGGGCACGTTGGCCTTCTCCTGCTTTTGTGGAACTAAAAAGCTCAGCATACCACCTTGTTGAGAACTGTGAGGGCCGACATCCCAGTCGTAATCCTAAACCTGCATTAAACCCAACCACAATCCTCCCAGTGCTCAGCAAGCTGCTACTAGTCATGCTCCGGTTAATAGGTTGAATATGACTAGGTTGGCAAAAGATCGGCATGGACAAAGGGTCGACACACGCAAAAGGTAAATATGGAAATAGTCAACACAAGAAAAATGCCTGTTCACTATTGGGTGGGTTTCTATGTTTATTTTTATCTGTCGTCATGGACCCTAATTAGTGACTAATTAGGGTCCATGACGACAGATAAAAATAAACATAGAAACCCACCCAATAGTGAACAGGCAGTGTAACAATTATCCTCACATTGCTGTCTTTGCTCAGCACACTTTATCATTCTCAATTGTAATCGAGGTGGACGTGTACAAGTCATCTGGAAGAAAAAAAATCATGAAACACTCATGTCGACTCTTTCCTGTGTTGACCATTCAACCTATTGCCAAGTCTACCTTTTTCCTATGTCAACCTTTCCACTGTGGTAAACCTAATGACTGTACCATACCTCCCAACTGTGCTTGAAAGCGGGACTGGCCAGCCCAAAAAAGGTGGCGAGGCTAAGGGGAGACCCCCCTTTTTTTAATCATATTTAGGGTTGTGCCCAGTGACGGAGCAGCCCACAGCCCCCTCCCTTCTGGCCCTCCCTCTTCCCTGCACTGAAGAGATGCTGCGCACAGGCTCACAGCATTTATTCAGCGATCACTACTTCTCAGCAGAGTAGCGGTGACCTCCTGCTCCCCCCCAACTGCCCCCGCCCGTGGGACACTGTCACCTGCAGCAGGGACAGTGGGGCAGTCTCCAAATAGCGGGACTGTCCCTCTGTAGGGATGGCCATCAACACATCCCCCATCAATTACTTTTAAAGGTGTGTGTACACACGCTTCAATTTGCTTTAGATTCGATGTCCGATTCGATTTTCCATTAGATTTGGCATTAGATCTTTGGATTCAATTTGGCATTAAATCTGTACCTATGCATTAGATATCAATTTCAATATCGAATTCAATTTACATTCAGGGTTCAGTGTACACATTCGATTTACTGGATGGAATTCGATATTTCCCTGCCTGCAGAGTCTATTTTTCTTTTAGAAATAGAGAAAACGGGAGCGCACATCGAATTGAATGCAGATCAAAAGTATCTTAAAAACCATTCGATTTCTATTCGATTTTGCTTCTATAAGCAAAATCGGATCGAAAACCTGTCAAAATCGACGCGTGTGTACACCCCTTAAAGCAGGAACCATAGATGGCTATAAAACATTCTACCACCTACCACTGATGGTTCCCGCTATCACTTAGCCAAGCATGAGCAGAAGAACGAGGTGGCCAGCCGCGTCACTCTGGGTGGTCCGCCCCCTTTGGAGGTGCGCGCATACGCAGAAGAAGCTATCGATTTCGTTAACATTTCTTCCGCGCATACGCACTTCTCGGCGGGGTGGGCCAGTCGTGCACATGCCCTGGCCGATACCACAGGCTGTTGCGGTGCTGGCCGAAGCTGCAAAATACAGAGTGAGACCGCATATATGAGAGACAGAGAGAGAGAGAGGTAGGCAGAAGAGCCAGGACACAGGGACTGACAAGGGGGAAAAAAAACATTGCCATCGGATGCCGTACATCGATGGCATAAAACTATTCGAACCTCCCCTATTGGTACCCAAAACATTGAGCACTAGGTCCCATCGGTAGCCATCCCTATCCCGCTGTAATTGGGACAGTTGGGAGCTATGCCGTACCAGTCGCAATGGTGCAGATGGAATGGAGGTTACTTTAAATGTAAATTAATTATTTCACTTTATTTTTCTTCTGCTGTGCAGTGATATATATATATATATATATATAGTTGAAATAACGGATGGCACTCAGGAGACTTGTAAAAACGTGCTGTATTTAGCTGTGCAAAAGAGACCAACGTTTCGGGGTATATACCCCTTTGTCAAGGTTCTCACTAGCACCTTGACAAAGGGGTATATACCCCGAAACGTTGGTCTCTTTTGCACAGCTAAATACAGCACGTTTTTACAAGTCTCCTGAGTGCCATCCGTTATTTCAACTATACCCATCCCTCTGTGGAAGGGCACCGGGGCAGCTGACCAGACAGCGGAGTGCCGGGCCGCAAACTCCCTATATATATATATATATATATATATATATATATATATATATTCTCCCTATAGAGTCTGGTGCCTTAGGCACAAGCCCATGTACCAACTCTCCTGCAAAGCTGACAAAATAATCAGCCCAGGCTTCTGTCAGTATTTTTAGACTGCTTAGTTGCCTATGGCTTTTGCAGGATCTGAAGTCTAGCCCCTTTTGCAGGATCTGAAGTCTAGAATAGTAACTCGGTGTGGCTGGTGGGCATGCCGGCAGGACTGTAGTGCCCACAGAAATATCTCTCCGGCTACTGGAGTGTGTATTCTGATAAAATTGATAAATCTCAAAACCTTTTGTCTAACAATGTAACCTTCAGCTCAGCGTGCTTCTGCTTGGAGGGTGACATCTGGAGGGACTGTCACATTCAGACTGCTTATAGTGTTAACTTAAGGCCCTCATACACTGCAGCTGAGAAGCTGCCTTGAGCCCAGGTTTCTCGGCACCCTAGGCAAAACATCAACCTTCTGCCCCCTCAGGGACATGTAACTCCCAGAGCAGGGGCGTAACTATAGTACCGCAGCCCCCGCCACCGCGGGGGGGCGCTGTGCATGTGGGGGCGCCGGGGGCTGCGGTGCTATAGTTACCCCCCCAATCCCCCGCAGACTTACGTATCTGGTCCCGGCGGCTCCGTTCTTCTGATGAGGACCACAACAAAATGGCCGCCCCCATATAGCAAACAGTTCTCTGAAACTGTCTGCTGTACGGGGGCGGCCATTTTGTGGTGGTCCTCAGCAGATGAACGGACGGAGCCGCCGGGACCAGCGCGATAGGTAAGACGGGGAGGGGGTTAGCATAGGCGACGGGGCGGCCGGGGGGGGAGGGTGCTCGACGGGGCGGGGGGTGGGTATGGGCCCCCCTAACGGCGGGGGGGCGCCCAAAACGTAGCTACGCCACTGTCCCAGAGGCAATGGAGATGCCATCCTCTGGACTAACATCACTGGAGGGGCAGCTGCAAGTACAGCAGCACCTGTGCGGTTCACAGCGGAATCTAACTGTGACCGCTGCTCTTCCACTGGAGCTCTGCAGGGCACCCTGAGATAACTGGCTCTATCCCCGGATTCAGACTTGGTGAAGCCCCGCAGATCCTGGCACCCTAGGCAGCTGTCAACCTAGACCCTGTAGAACTATTAATCCACACCCGCAGCCCTCAGCCAGTCTGTGGATAAGCTGAAGCTTATGCACAAGTTCTGGATCCCCCATGGAGAATGCCCCCCCCCCCCCCCCCCCCCCATTCCTTTGGGTCCAATTAGCCCCAGTGCCAGTAGTACACTATAACCCTGGTGGCTTTTTTAGGTGAATTACTGATCTCAGCAAGCCTGCCAGTGCTTGACTGAACCACAAGTACTAGCAAGCCCTGGCATCAAGGGTCCTCTGGAACCTGTAGTCCACCTGTAAAGTAAAAATTTCAATAAATGACAGGAAACACCATAGAGAAAAAATATTTATTAAATAAAGACTCCTATATCCGTGTTTCCTTTGTATTGCTCTCGTGATTTAAGTTCCTCATCAGTCCTTGTAGTCATTCATGTAGAGGCCAGGGGCGGATTGGGACTGCAATCCCCCCACTATATAAGGGCCCCCTGTGGTTGGCATGTATTTTTTTTTAAAACACACGCAAAGCTAAGACACCTGTTTTGCGTATACGCTCCACATCATTTGATGGTCGGTGACCATCGAAAAATGTGGGTCTCGCCCCCTAGGCTGCGAATGGGTGTTTATGCAAAACATCCATTCACAGCTATGTGGGCGAATTGGCCCTGCATAAGGGGGAGGGTGGCAATGCAAGCGGCAGGCGGGCTTAAAAAGACTGCGAATTCGCAGCCTTGCAAGTCACCCGCCCATTGGATGCCCGGCCTCCTACCCACCCCCCCTCACAGTGTTTATGTTTAGCATAAACATCCATTCACATGCTGCGGGGAACACCCACATCTTTCAATGGTCGCCGACCATTGAAAGATGTGGAAGGTACACGCATATAAAAGTGACTTTCAAGTCACTTACATATGCGTACACGCTGAGACGGAAATGGGCAGGCAGCTGACATCCAGTGATGTCAACTGCCTGCCCAGCGGCACCGGTGTCACTGCCTCATCACCATGAGAACGGACAGCATTCTCAAGGGAACGCCCATGAAACGCTGGGCGTACCCATATGGTAAAGGGGCTTCCTGGCGCCCCCCATCCTTCTCCGCCTCCCGCTCTCCTTGTAGGGTGCGTGCAATTGGTGAACAGAATGTTTTCCATTTGTGCACACACCCTCCGTCTGCACATGCTCAGAAATGCGCCTGCACAGACGCACAACAACAACCCCCAAAGTCTGAAATCACTTGGTGATTATTAAGTAATGGGAATATGCGATTTTTAATAAATGGAGTGTGCATTTTTTGGTTAAATATAAAGATAATGGTGTGCATAACCAGTCCCAGGCTCACTGAGCCAGTCCTGGTTTCCCAAATATGGAGAAAAAGCGATGGGGTCCCCCAGTATTTAAGAAATCAGCACTGGACTCTTGGACCAGTCCTGGTTCCAAAAATACAGGGGACAAAAAGAGTAGGGGTCCCTCGTATTTTGGGACTATAGATTTAGGGAATATAGATTGTAAGCTCCACTGGGGCAGGGACTGATGTGAGTGTTCAACTATTCTATGTTAAATGCTGCGGGATATGTGTGCGCTATATAAATAATTGTTAATAAATAAATACGTGTCAGCCAATTACAATTATTTATTAACAGTTTCTTAAACAGAGCACACATATTCTGTAGCACTTTACAGAGAGTATTTGAACACTCACATCGAGCCCCAGTTGAACAATCTACTGTATATTCCCTACCACATGTACATGCAACGCTGAACGTTCTCATGCTAATGAGGCCATAACACGGGTGCGGGGGTAGGCAGTTGACATCCCAGGATGGCAGCTGCCCATTCCTTTCCTTCCCAGCGTGCACGCATAAGTTAGTGACTTAAGAGTCACTTTGGTACTTGTGTAGTTACACGGCGCCTGATAAATCGGATGTGATATATCGATGCGATCCTATGCGATTTTGTACCTGTTAATAACCCCACTATCCACTACACACGGAGTTGATGTTATATAGTGTGGCGAGCGCAGAGAGCCACCGAGCCTGGAGCGTGGCGAGCGTACACGGATTACTGCACTCGCCACACTATATAAAATCAACTCCATGCGCAGTGGATAGTGGGGTTATGAACAGGTTAAAAATCGCTTTGGATCGCATCGATATAACGGCCGATAACGCATCCGATATATCGTGCGCTGTGAAACTGAACAAGTACCGTCACTTTTATATGCCACACCTTCCACATCTTTGGACACAAAAACAAAAACTGCAGAGGGTAGTGAAGACTGCGGAAAGGATCATAGGGACCGACCTCCCCCCGATAAGGGATCTGTTCTCATCCAGGGTAAGGAAACGCGCTGAGCAGATCGCGAAGGACAAGCTGCATCCCGGTCACAACCTGTTAGACATCCTACCATCCGGAAGACGGTTCAGGTCCATCCCCGTCAAAACGTCCAGATCCGCAAGAAGCTTCTTTCCGTTAGCCGTCCATCACCTGAACAATCCAATCAAAGCGAATGCAATCCCAATATCAACAGCCAAACAACGTGACCCTACTTGGCGACCTATCCACCATAGTCGTAGCTAGAAATGGAATGCATGTAATGTCTTTATGTAATATATGTAATGTCTCCCCCCCCCCCCCCCCCTTTCCATCCCTGCTTGATGCTGCACTGTAATCCACAAAAAAATTTCCTAGTGTGCGCAAGCATACATGGCCAATAAAGTTGATTCTATTCTATTCGGTGCATGATGGTCGCGGTCGGCGACCATCGAAAGATGTTGGAGTTTCCCCCTGCCCTGCGAATGGAGTTTCCCCCTGCCCTGTGTAACGTCCATTTGCAAGCCCCTGCGAGCGAGTCACCCTTGCTAATGGGTGGCACCAGCAGGGTTTGGAGGATGGGGTTTGGTGGACTCGCAAGGCTGCGAATTTGCAGCCTTGCCAATCAACCAGAATAACCCCCATTAACTCTTGTGTTAATTTTCGTTGGAAGCCAATTAACCTACCAGGATATTTTTAGATTGTGGGAGGAAACCGGAGTACCCGGAGAAAACCCACGCAAGCGCGGGGAGACTATATAAACTCCGCACAGTTAGGGCCATGGTGGGAATCGAACCCATGACCTCAGTGCTGTGAGGCAGTAATGCTAACCATTACACCGTCTGTGCTGCTGTTAACGTGCGTTAAGAGTAACTTGTAAATTTAGTCATTTTTTGATAGTGTAAATAAAACTGATTTACATTTTCTATTTTTCACTCTGTGATGTTCGTTGCCAAGAACAGCAGACAGGCTATTTCAGCTCATCAAATAAAAGGTTGGGCTACATTTTGGGCTTGGCTGGAATTTACAGTAGCTTTTTTTTTCATTTCACAGTTGACAAGACCCTGGTACCCACCCATGCAGCACAAAGATACAAGTCTTCTCCAGAACCACAGCTTTGAGGAGGTTTAGTTAAAGTAAAATACAGTCATGGTCGCCAGCAGCTGTCCGAACTTTTATACAATGACTAAGTCATCTTTTATGTATTCATCTTTCTCCTTATTGCAAGCAAACCACTTTTAGCCAGACAGAAATGCCAGTTTACAGTGTTGCTTTAATATTGGTTGCTGATAATACTTCTGACATTCAATAGCCATACACAATTTCTCCACCACCAATTACATTTTTTTTCAGCTACCTTATATGTCAATTGATCCCCATACTACCTTCTATTATATAATTCTCCAGCAGCTTGTCTCTTACAGTTCTCACTGGGGGCCAGATGTATCAAGCTTCAAAAAGTGATAAAACAGAGAGTGATAAGCAGCCAGCCAATCAGCTCCTGCCTGTTTTTTTTCAAACCCAGCATGTGACATGGCAGGTAGGAGCTGATTGGCTGGCTGTTTATCCATTCAAATAGGTGTAATGGGATGCTAAATCACACAGAACGCTCAGCAAGATCGCTCAGAACACAGCGATGTGTCAGTTCTCCGGTTAGAACACTGGCCCTGATCAGCGATTAAGAGATTAATAACCAGCATGCATCACTATGGCCCCTACACTCGGAGCATTGTAGGGCATTTTCTAAGTGATCTAGGGCGGGATGTATTAACATACATCGCCGCCCTTCGTACTGCAGCCCGCGCGATGCTGCAGTATCGGGTTGCGGTGACGGAGACCCCCGCGATACCTGTGATGTAGGCTGCGGGGGTCTCCGTCACCTCCCGGCGGCTGGCAGCGTCCCCCTGCGTCTCCTCCTGGATTTTGGAGGACGGGAGGTGGGGTTGCGCGGACGTCGTACAGCGGGAGTCGAAATAAGCCCATAGGCTTCTATAGGGTATCGCCACCCAGGGGCGGACGGGGATTGATACATAGGAAAATGCCGTAAAACGGGGGTTTTACGGCATTTTCCCTTTAGTAAATCTCGCCCCTAGTGAGATCACTTACAGAATGCCCCTAAATTGCTACTTGTGTTGGCACCATAACAGCCCGGCTGCGGCGTGACCCTACTTCCCTCACCTCAGTGGTCATAAGAGATAACATAACACGTAAAAGAGGTAAGGAAAGGGTGGGAATTGTGAGAGACAAATAAGGGAGACGAGAGAGAGGGGGACAGACACACACAATCTAGCCACTACAGCCTGCGATCTGACTAGGGTGGCCAATCCCAGGATCAGGATTAGTGAGATCCCGGGATTTGGCCCCAAAATCGCATGTGCAGTCTAATGCCAGGCAGCCTCTGAGCACTCACTCAAATCCCAAGATTGAGAAAATGCCCTGGGACTGGCATCCCCTAGATCTGATGAATGATTGGTCTATAATGCCTGTGTTTTCCTGTATCATACATATATAGTTTGTATCATGCATACAGATTTTTGAAGAGCCCCACCTGGTAGAGTCCTGGAGGGAGAAAGCCCATTGGAGGTGTTGCAATAACTCTGGCCCTGCCTGCTGCCCAATGACGCAATTGGAATTGCATCATCTAACCCTAGTCCTCCAGCTTCCAATGCATGGGTTTGGGGACAATTTGCTATAGATAATGGGATGGGATTAAGAGAAAACCTTGTAGAGCACAAACTAGGCCAAACTCTCACCTCTATACTTTTCAGTGTAAAGCAATTTTGCCTTCCATTGGCACTTCTACAGAAAGTTCATTGTAATCACACTACGACCAATAGAAAGCCTCATACACACACATAAATAATAATAAACAAACTGCTCCATTCGCATTTATTTCATGTGTAAATTAGGGTATTCTTAACAGTTTTTGAAGAAGCCAAACTTACATGTTATGGGGAAAAGGGCAGAGATGAGACAAGTTCGGGACCAGTAATTGCTGCATTCACTATAAACAGAAAACACATCCTGTACTAATGGTCCTTTTTTTCTTTCTTCATTTGCACTGTCATCATTTCCACAGAATTCTAGGCCGCTTTCCATTATTTACAAAGTAATTAAGCCAGAACCGAAGTGGCTTTATGCTAATACGCAGTTTTGCTAAAAATGTTGCCTGCCGTCCATGATTGTGTCCCACCTGCTGGGTCTCCCATGTTAACTGTAAACTGCTGTCATGTTTCCCCGAAGATCACTGGCAAAAGTCTGCCAAAGTAAACCTAACAGTCCTCGTTTGTATCCCCTCTGAGGGGTAGATTTATTAAGCTTGGTGAAGTGATAAACTGTCTGTTTTTTTATCACCGGCCAATCAGCTCCTACCTGTGAAGCTACAGGCTTGGTTTGAAAAATGACAGGTAAGAGCTGATTGGCCGGTGATAAAAACCAGACAGTTTATCGCTTCACCGAGCTTAATAAATTTACCCCTCAGAGTGGTAAAGCATGTGTGCACGTATCTAACAGTTCATATAGATAATTGTTGTGGCCTATTGGAAATGGGGTACCTACATAGCAATGGCATAAATACAGTAGTATTAACAATGGACTACAAAATTCCAGGATAGTAACAATGGGCCTGATTCACCGCTGGTTACAAAAGTAAATCACCAAATAGCACATTCAGAAAAATGCACTGGCAAGGCTTAGTGCAGGAGGAGATGGGGTGGTCACGTGACATTTGTGGCGTTGGTTGCGGTGGATGTGTTGCAACCCAAAACATGTCAGCCCTGCACCTGCTTTCGAAGCTAGGCTGTGCAGATAGGGGCTGTGGTTTGGAATGTTAGGCTTAGCATTGGCACCCACTGCTTCTCCAAGTAAGGGTCATTGAATCGACAGTAATTAAATTGACAACCAGTAGGTTGACCACTATTGGTCGGCAGTCAAAAGGTCGATACAAAAATGGTCAACATACATTAGGTTGACGCGGTCAAAGGGTCGACACAAACAATAGGTCAACATGGAAAAGGTTGGCATTAAAAAGGTTAGTTTTTCATGTTTTTGTGTCTATGTCGACATAAGTAGACATGGACACCATATAAATGTACCACTTTGCTCACCATGCTTCGGGCACACTATTGTATTCTCCCTCTATGTCCACGTGGATAGTTAAGTATGAAAACCCACCTTTAAAAAAACAAAACATGAAAAACTCATGACCACCTTTTTCATTTCAACCTTTTGACTTCTGAACAAAAGTGGTCGACCAACTGACCGCTTCCCGCTGCTGCAATGGCCCTGTCTACAGAGGCTGGATTTAGGGGGTTATTCGGGTTGATTCGCAGCCATGCGAGTCCACCAGATGCTACCCTGCGAAAGCCGGTATATTATCAATAAAGATCACAGTAGAGATGGGCGCTGGGGCTGAAGATTTGGATTCGTCGCTGGGATTTGGATTTGTCAAGCGGTGGTGAAAGGCTTTGGATTTGAATTTTTTTCAAAAATGGTCAAAAAACACCAAAATGTTGAAATTTTTTCGTCCCTAGAGTAATATTAACTTCAATAAAATTAACTTTCAGCCCTTTTTAGACAATTTTGACCACGTTACAGCTCACAATGTTGTTTTCATTCAAGTTAGGCCAAGGTCTGCAGCAAGCTGGCTGGTTATTAATATTATACTAGGTGACAGAGCCTCGGCACAAACAGATGGTAGTTTGTTTCATATAGTATTTGCCTCCCAGCAGTGGGATTATTGAATGGTGATGCAAGATGGAATTGTCCCTGGGCCCACCCACCCGGGCCCACCCACCCACCTACCTACCCTTAGCTTGTAAAAAAACATGCACATTGAACACTTGAACAAACTAATCATTTCACTCAGAAGGAATGCCAAACCTGTGACTGAAATGACTGATTTGTTTGGGACTGAAATGACTGGTTCGTTTTGTCCCCCACAATAAAAGAAGCAATGCTCAAAATAGCACATGATTATTAAATAAGAAGACAATCACACACAGAACTTCTAACAGTATCTCACTATGGTGTATTGGGGTGCAGTGCACACAAACAATAAACAAGAGCAAAATATATATTTTTTATTTTTGAGGAAGCAGCTTGTCCAACACTGCGTGGAGGCAGAACAAACACTCATGGAACTTCTGACAGTATCTCACTATGGTGTATTGGGGTGCAGTGCAATGCACACAAACAATGTAAATAAAGTTAATAAAAGAAAAAAAAACGCGTTAATGGTGTTTTTGTTATTTTTATTTTTTTTAAGGACGCAGCTTGTCCATCACTGCATAGAAGCAGAACAATCACACACGGAACTTTTGACAGTGGGCTGTATTCAATTCAATATCTCCCTCTCACCCTATTCAACACCGCAGGGGCTCGCTGCCCCTGACGGCGAATTTTAACCCCTTCCCCAGAATGTGTGTGGGGGGGAGGGCTCTCGGGGACACAAAGCTGCCCCCCCCTCGTGAGAGCTGACAGGGGAGCTGTGGAGGGAGCCGCTGCACTGGTCCTGCTCGTGCATATGTAATGAGCGGGACCAGTGTGAAGTGAATATGTAATGAGCGGCTCCCCTCCCCCTGCTGGCGAATGTGTAAAAAAAAAAAAATAATTTTTAACTTAAGTATATATTCATGTGCTGCATGCCCCTTCACAGAATAAAATTTCATATTTTTTGACACCAAAAAAGAAAAAAAAAAAACACTTTATTTTGAAAGATCACTTTCTAGTTCACCTAAGATGTTGAATGCAAAACGGTAAATCACGGCGAAAATCATGCTGAAATTAGTTCTCCATCCTAGCATTGAATACACTCTCAGTGAATCCCAGTGAAAACCCCATTGAAATACACCAGCGAATTGCTGTTCGCTTTTGGCGAAGTGAAAACAGCCTGATTCGCTGAAAAAAAACCCGGTGAATCGGGAGCATTGAATACTGCCCAGTATCTCACCATGATGTATTGGTGTGCTGCGGTGCACGCAAACAATAAACAAGAGATATTGATATATACTATATATATATATATATATATATTTTTTTTTTTTTTTTTGAGTATGCAGCTTGTCCAATACTGCGTGGAGGAAGAACAGTCACACATGGAACTTCAGACAGTATCTCACTATGGTGTATTGAGCACACAAACAATAAACAACAGCAAAATATTTTTATTTTTGAGGACGCAGCTTGTCCAACACTGCATGGAGGCAGAACAATCTGACAGACGAAACTTCTGACAGTATCTCTCACTAGGGCCCTTATTCTGGTTGGTGCGGCCGGAGCCGCACACGGTGCTCCGGCCGCACAAACCAATCCCCGCCCACGAGACGGATCGCCACGGCCGTCCGTACACGGACGGCTGGCGATCCGCATAAAAATGGTGGGGCGTACGCCTCCACCATGGTGGGAGCTGCCCCCTGCATTCGATGGTCGTCGACCATCGAAGGCAGGGCCGCACGCCACAGCAGCTCCCGCAAGCTGAGACCACACGGACAATCGTCCGTGTGATAGCTTGTATGGGGGCTGAGAGCTGACATCCGGCGACGTCAGCTTTCCGCCCCCATCAGTGGCGTCATACCCTGATTAGCATGCATACGCCCCGCGTTTGCATGGGAACGCCCATGAAACGCGGGGCGTATACATAGGGAAATGAGGGTATGAAGCCCCTCACGCCCCTATACGCCCCCTTTGCGGCGGACGAAATACGTCTGCGGCGAATGGGGCTGCACATGCGCAGATTGACCTCTGCGCATGTGCAGACTAAAAACATCGGCGGTACGGCCGCACGCGGGCCGTACCGTCCGATTCAGAATAAGGGCCAAAGTGCAGTGCAGCACAATGCATACCTCTTAACTGTCCCGCTTATCACGGGAACGTCCCGGTATTTGGGGACGTTCCCGCGTCCCTCCCGCGTCCGGCAGTGTCCCGCGGGGGGGGGGGGGGGGCAGTTGGGAGTCCCCCCCTGTAGTCCGTGAATAGATGCTGTGTGCATGCGCACAGCGTCTATTCTTTCAGGCAGAGGGGCTGGGGGCTGGGCAGCAGCTTACAGAGCCGCAGGACATGCCCCCACTGAGGCAAAAAATGGGGCGTGGCCTCGTGGCAGCATCGCACATATAGACCACGCCCCCTTTTCTTAGGTCACGCCCAAAGAAATTTGACACGCACCTCCTGTAACACGATAGCAGTTGAAATGTTAGGAGGTATGACAATGATATATTATAGAGTAGACTCACTGACTGACACAGCCTGCCTGCACACTGTGACTACACTACACTGACTGACACAGCCTCTGCACAGCTATACACTGATTGCCATCTGTCTGACACACAAGTTACATAACCCAAACAGTGACTGTGTACACTAGTACTACTACTGACGCTGACTATATATATATTAGTCTATAATAATTTATGCCTAGGCCCTTAAAAGGACACCAGGCTTGCACACGACCCAGCACCACAAGACCCAGCAGTGCACCACAAGCCCCAGCACCCCACAAGACCCAGCACAAGAGACCCTACAGAGATGTGCGCTGTTCAGAAGCATGGGAGAAATGGCGCCAAATACGCGAGACGCAGAGCCTTTAAGCACTCAACGCGGGACTTTGCCTCTCGGACGCGCTCGGGTTTCCGAAACCAAGATGGAAACTCGCGAGAGCCGTTCGTGGAGGGCTCGGTGGGCTGTGTTTGGAGCGTTCCGGATTCCTTGGAATCCAGACTGCTCATCTCTAGTTAAAAGTATTACAATGTGTATTTCTTTTCATTTTCTCTCTAAATATCTCTTTAGACAAGCAATGCATCTAATCAGCATTACCATTATTAATGCACACAATGTTTGAAAGGGTCCCAATAGTCAATTACCGTCAAGCTGCAAAGTCTGAATATCAATTGATAATTTCTTGAGAAGAACATTGCTCTGAATACATGATTAACGCACAGACAATGCAGAAACGTTTACTATTGTCTAAGTGGGTGTTCATTTTAGTTCCACATCTCTCCATGAATGTTGATATGTATTTTCTTCTTGATGAATTTAGTTGCAGCCTGGCCAGAAAACATTGGGTTTGACAAACACAAACAGGACCCAGTTGCCAGGAAAGCCGTTGGTGGCATTCATAATTAGCAATATCGCCCGCTGCTCCTGATGACTCAGAACCTCATTAATCCTTCCACAGGACAGATTAACCCCTTCCTGACAGAGCTAGTTTTTGCGTTCCTGACAGAGCCATTTTTTTCAAATCTGACATGTCTCACTTAAGTGGGGATAACTTTTTTTTGCTTTTACTTATCCCAGTGATTTTGAGATTGTTTTTTCGTGACACATTGTACTTCAAATTAGTGGTAAATTTGGGTCGATACAGTCTGTGTTTTTTTGTGAAAAATACCAAAATATCGTGAAAAAATGGAAAATTTAGCGATTTGCAAAATGTTAAATTTTCTGCTTGTGAGACAAATAATCATACCACTCAAAATAGTTAATAACTAACATAGACCATATGTCTACTTTATGTTGCCATCATTATTTCAACTTCCTTTTAATTTTTTTGGACACTAGGAGGCTTCAAATATGAATAGCAAATTCTCAAATTTTCAAGAAAATTTCAAACACTGATTTTTTTAGGGACCAGTTCAGTTCTGATGTGACTTTGAGGGACTTGTATGTGAGACACCCCCATAAATGATGCCATTTCAAAAACTGCACCCCTCACAGTATTCAAAACAGCATTTTGGAAGTTTGTTAACCCTTTAGGTGTTTCACAGGAATTAAAACAAAGTGTAGGTGAAATTTCAAAATTTCATTTTTTTTGCAGATTTGCAAATTTAATACATTTTTCTAAGGAACACAGTACATTTTACTAGAGAAATGTGACTAAAAATTGATTCCCCCAATTCTTTGGTTTTCATAAATATCCTATATGTGGCCCTAGTGTGCACGGTGACCAAACCACAGGCTTCATAATAGAAGGAGCACCTACTTGATTTTGGAGCCTCCTTTTTATGAGATTATTTTTTAGGAACCATGTAGGTTTCTAGGCACCATAAGATGCTAAAAGTTAGGTACCCCCCCCACAAGTGACCCCATTTTGCAAACTACACCCTTCAGGGAATTCATCTAGGGGTATAGTGTACATTTCAAACCCCCAGGGGTTTCACCAATTGTGGTACAACTGGGCAGTGAAAATGAAAAAAATAAATTTTTCATTTTCACAGCTCAGTTGTATCAAAATTGGTGAAACCCCGGGGGGTTTGAAATGTACACTATACCCCTTGATGAATTCCCTGAAGGGTGTAGTTTGCAAAATGGGGTCACTTGTGGGGGGGTTCCACTGTATGGGTGTTTCGGGGGTCATTCAACCAGAATCTGTGCTGCAAAATCCAAAAATCACTCCTTCCCTTCTGAGTCCTGCCATGCACCCAACTGGTATTTTTTGGTCACACATGAGGCATTGCCGTACTCGGGAGAAATTGGGGCACAGATTTTGGGGTGCTTTGTCTCCTTCATTCCTTGTGAAAATGAAAAATTTTGAGCCAGATCTGCATTTTTGTGTAAAAAAATGTAATTTTTTACACAAAAATGCAGTTCTGGCTCAAAATTTTTTATTTTCACAAGGAATGAAGGAGACAAAGCACCCCAAAATCTGTGCCCCAATTTCTCCCGAGTACGGCAATGCCTCACGTGTGACCAAAAAATACCAGTTGGGTGCATGGCAGGACTCAGAAGGGAAGGAGTGATTTTTGGTGGCGGAATGAATGGTGGGTGCTATGTCGCATTAGCAAGACCCCCGAAGCACCAATACAGTGGAACCCCCCCACAAGTGACCCCATTTTAGTCACCAGCTTTGGGAGGGGGGCTGGCGCTGCGGCTGGCGGGGGGGTGAGAGGGGTGCTGGCGCTGCGGCAGCCGGGTGGGTGGGAGGGAGGGGGGCTGCCGGGTGGGAGGGGGGGGGGGGGGCTGGCGATCGGTGGGGTATATACACACACACACACACACACACACACACACACATATATATATATATATATATATATATATATATATGTGTATATATGTATATATATATATATATATATTTATATATATACATATATATACACACACATATATATATATATATATGTGTGTGTATATATATATATATATATATATATATATATATATATATACATATATTTTCAGTGCATATATTTTATTTTACAACTTTTTCAGCAGCTTGATGCTGCTGCTGCTGCTGCGGGGGGGAGGGGGGAGGAGGGCAGCGCTGCGTGCGCTCCAGACGCTCCGGGGGAGCCGTGGGAGCCGCTGCTGCTGCCGGGTGAGTGCCCGGCGGGTGCGAGGGGTGGGCTGCACATCGGTGGTGATCGGTGCTGTACCTGACAGCACCGATCACCACCGATCCCTGTGTTACCGAGCGGCTTAGCCGCCGGTAACACAGGAAACGCTGTGAATGGCTGTTCAGATTTGAACAGCCAATCACAGCGATCGCCGACCGGGGGGGGCACCCCTGCCCCCCCTGGGCGGCGAGGGGGGATGTCTGCTGTCAGGGACAGCAGACATCACCTAACTGTCACTGCGTCTCTAGACGCAGTGACAGTTAGAAGTCATGACGTACATTTATGCCATGTGTCGGGAAGTACCTCCCGGCCATGACGTAAATGTACGTCAAATGTCGGGAAGGGGTTAATATCTGTGCATCAATCATATTTAAGTAGCTTGTATCTCTTTACCACTATGGCCTGGACTAATAGATCGACATAATACAAAAATTGCGCACCACTATATAGACAGCTGCCGGGCTGCCATGTTTCGGTTCGCAGCGGCTGTGTATGAGGTCATGTAGCTGCCAAGTCCCGCCCACAAGCAGTACGGAAAAGCCTATGTGGTCCAGGCTGCTCCCACACAACACAGCATCACCACTCTATAAACACTGCATCGCTGTCCCCGTGGACCCTTAGATTGCGGTCACATTCTGAATATGACCACAGTTTAAAGGGTCACGCACCCATATTGGGTCTAATTCAGGTTGGCTCACAAAAGCAAAATCTCTCCTAATGGGCAAAACTATGTGCACTGCAGTTGGGGCAGATGTAACAGGTGCAGAGAGAGTTACATTGGGGGGGGGGGGGGGGGGGGTTTGTTGAAACTGGAATCTATATTGCAGTGTAAGAATAAGAAAGCCAGTATTTACTCTGCACAGAAACAAACTCACCAAATGTAACGCTCTCTGCACATGTTACATCTGCCCACCTGCAGTGCACATGATTTTGTCCAGGTGCAAAAATATATTTTGGCGCCCCCTACTCCACCCCAACCCAAGTGCACAACACTACAGTGGGTGAAAGGGAGAGGCAGGGGGAGGTAGAGTGTGACAAGAAGAGGCAGAGGGTGACAGTGAAAAAGAGGAAGATGGTGACAGGGGCAGTCATGGGCCCCTTAGTCCTCAGGGGCCCCGGTGCACTGCACTTGCTGCACCAATGATACAGCTGCAGGTAGTACTATAGGTAGTACTATAATAGCAAGTGTTACAGATGGTCGGCATGCAGTACCAATGGGAGCTTTGCTGTGCACGTAAGGTGCTTTTATTTGTGTTGCTAGCTGGTATTATAAATATGGAGTACTGTTCTAGATTATAGGTTACTAGGATAGTTACCAGATGCTTTTTACATTGGAGATTTAGGTTTAGGTTTTATGGACCACAGTACCATTATTCTATAATTTCATGTTGTAGTTTTCATGGTACTAGCCACAAATATTGGCATCTTCGTTGCACATGTTACAGCCATCTCCCCCAAAGTCCATGTCTTTGACATCTACTGTACTTCAAAGGCAAAATCGACCATTCAACAAGACATCTCCTCCTGTATAACGATATAATCTCCAAGCACCGAGATCTGGTCCTCCGAATAACTACCCGAGTTTGTACCCGGTTCAACGTTGGTCGAGATTAGTGGGCAATTCAGACCCGCTCACTGTGGGCCAAATTCACTCCCCTGCCCGATGGTCTGGGTTTGCACATGTGCGAATATGCGCATGTGCAAACCCCTGGGAACGAACAACTTCGGACGGGTTTTTCGCTCAATGGTGGGTGGGAGAGGGGGCGGGCATAGGGCATAAGCAGGAAAGCACTCAGTGTTTTATGGGGGTGCCCATAATAACGCTGAGAATACCCCTGCAGATGTAGGCATGTCGATACCTGCTTGGGTGGTCGGTTGACGTCACATGATATCAGCGCCCACCCCTGTTTCGCCCATCTACGTCCAGGATATGTAAGTATAGACTTGAATGATTTTTCCTCCATGTGTGCAGCATTGGAATGCTAGGAGCGTATTTGGGTGTTGGGGAGAGGGGCGCAGATGTCCGGCAGGGCTGGAGGGTGACGTTTTCCTGCTTGCTAGGCTGCGAATATACACAGCCTAGCGCCCAGGTACGAGTCACCCCTTCAGCCAGGAGCCAGTTTGCCCAGGCGATATACCAGGTCTGAAGCTTGGTGTGGAAAGGTTATTAATGATTCCTTTCCTCTATCACCCACCAGTACCGCCTTTGTGCTGGTATCTCCCCAAACTACCTCCCAACTCCTTCCTTTACTATGGCTCTGTGCTACAGTTCATTCACATGGATGTCCCAATACTACCTGGGTGCCGGATGACCCTCTGACAGGGGGAATCCCGACAGTCAGTATCCCGACGTCGGAATCCCGACTGACGGTGCTCCGACATGGGGGATCCCGACTCACAGGGGCTATTATCCCTTGTGGGGGTCCACGACCCCCATAAAGGGAGAATAGAACCTGTGGCGAGTGTAGCGAGCCACAGAGCTCGCAGCGTAGCGAGCTCAGCAAGCCCGCAAGGGGCTTTTTTGTGCTCACCCCCCTGTCAGAGCACCGGCAGTCGGGATACTGACCTTCGGGATCCCCGATGTCGGAGCGCCATACCACACCCATACTACCTAATGCTCAACAGGGCTTGTCATCTTCCAGTCATGCACAGAACCTCCCCACAAACCTCCCTCACTCTGAACAATACTATAATGACCTCTTCCACATCCCACATCCGTACACAGATCCATTGCCGGCAATAGATGTATGAATACTTATCAGGTACTTTGTAGCAGCCTCTTTACGCCACCTCTGCCTGGCAAATTGAATTGCTGCTGGGTGAGAGTTGGGGGGGGGGGGGCAGGGGCACTGATTCCGGGTTGGGAGGGTATGCAGTCATTGGGGCAGTACGGATGGTGTAATGGTTAGCATTACTGCCTCACGGCACTGAGGTCATGGGTTCGATTCCCACCATGACTCTAACTGTGCGGAGTATATTCTACCGGTGTTTGCACGGGTTTCCTCCCACAAGCCAAAAATATACTGTTAGGTTCATTGGCTGCCAACAAATTAACCCTAGAATGTCTGTGTGCGTGTACATGTGGGAATATAGATTGTAAGCTCCACTGGGGCAGGGACTGATGTGACTGTTCAACTATTCTCTGTAAAGCGCTGCGGAATGTGAGTGCGCTATATAACAAACTATTAGTAATAATAATAATTAGGTCGACATTGTCTAGGTTGACAAGCAGAATGTCGACATATGGAAAAGGTTGACATGATTAAAATGTTGACACAAGCAAATGGTTGACATGGAAACGTGTTATGTAATATGTGGCTGCAATAAATAAATAATAAATAAACAAATATACTAGATTTGGGTCCATTTTTCACATGAAATATCACCGGCACCATGTAATATAGTAATAAAAGGTCTGAGTTCAGCCGGAATCCTGCTCCTGCAACAGGCTCGGACTCTGGGCCTGATTAAGATATCAGCGCAGGACATATTTGTTTTCAAAATGGGCAAAACCATGTGCTCTGCAGGTGGGGCAGATGTAATATGTGCAGAGAGAGGGTCAGATTTAGGTGAGTTATATTGTTTCTGTGCAGGGCAAATACTGGCTGCTTTATTCTTACACTGCAATATACAGTAGATATCAGTTTGAAGTACAAACCCCATCCAAATCTAACTCTCTCTGCACATGTTACTTCTGCCCCACCTGCAGTGCACATGGTTTTGCCAATTTTGAGAACATATTTTTCCTGTGATCTGAATTAGGCCCTATGTTACCTTTTGCTGCATATCTGCCAATGTTTATTTGTAAACTAAACGTGCCCATACACTAGTGGACCAATGGCGTAATTCCCTAATCCCCCGGCATGACCACCAGCATACCTCCCAACTTCTGCCGAGCTCGATGCGGGATGCGTCAGAAATGGGGGGGGGGCCTAATGTCAGGGGCGTGGCCTATACTCGCGGCTCTCCCGCGAGGCCATGCCCCCATTTTGCCGCTATTTTGCCGCCATTTTGCCGCTATGGGGGCATGACCCAGAGGCTCTGTGAGCCTCTAGCCATGCCCCCAGCCCCCTGGCTGCAGGAATAGACGCTGTGCGCATGCGCACAGCGTTTATTCCCCGCTGCTTAGAAGCTGACAGGGGGGACTCCCAACAGCCCCCCTCACCGCGGGACACTGCCGGCCGCGGGAGGGACAGCGGGACAGGCCCTGATAATCGGGACTGTCCCAATGAAATCGGGACTGTTGGGAGGTATGCACCAGAGATATTAAACATGTGTAAAATTCCTGATCCCCCAATCCTGGCGGGGATAACAGAATCAGCTCTTTTTAACATGTTACTTTATAATGGGCCCAATTTAGACCTGATTGCTGCTGTGCGAATTCGCACAGTGGCTGCGCATGCCTATGGCCCGTGGTACGCATACAATGAAATCATGTTACTTTTTTGTTTCGCTAGCCGTTCACACGGCGATTGACAGGAAAGAGGCGTATGGGGGTGGAAACCGGCCATTTAATTGGAGTGTTAAGGAAAATGCTAGGCGACCACTGCAGAGGCTCAGAGTCTCTGACAGCATTACAGAGACCCTGTGCCCCGGCTGCCGCCACAGAGAAAACACGCTAGAGGTACTCCTGCACCTCTAGCATCTATAACATTGACAGACACTAGAGGTGCAGGAAGTCCTCTAGTGGATGTCTCCTTTGCGGCGGTGGCCATCTTTGGAGGCACGCAGGGTCTCTGTAATGCTGTCAGAGACTCTGCACCTCCGTGGCCGATGGGCTGTCGCCTTCCGGAGGGGGGGAAGAGGGCATTAAACTCATTTAATTCCCCATGGGCAATGAGCATTTATCTCCCCCAGGCAACGGAAATTAAAGTCCCCCTTGGCCACACTACAGGGGGCATTATGCGTGTAAGTAGCATTACAGGGTGCATTATGTGTAAGTGGCACTAAAATGCCATGGGGGGGGGGGGGGTGCAAAATGTATAATTACGTCATTGCATGTATAACATTACCCTGAAGCATGGGTCTTCAAACTGCGGCCCTCCAGATGTTGTGAAACTACAAATCCCAGCATGCCTTGCCACAGTTTTGCTATAAGGGAATGTTAAAACTGTGGCAAGGCATGGTGGAATTTGTAGTTTCACAACATCTGGAGGGCCGCAGTTTGAAGACCCATGCCCTGAAGGATTACAACATGTTGCATAATGTGTAATGGGCATTATGGTTTGGCATAAAAGTGAATTAAGCATTATGGTGTGTAGCATGTGCAATGGGCATTAGGGTGTGTGGCAGGGGTTAAAGTGAGGGGGAACTGGGTGGAACTGAGTTCCACCACCTCTAATGGTAGGGGGAACTGAATTCCACCTGTATCACAGCCCTGAACAGTAATTCCAACAAAAAAGCCTGTCCAAGCCATTTCTTCTGGCAAGGCATATGCCATGCCACCACCGCCGCTGAAGTGAAGAAGTGCCACTAAAAGGACACGAAAGATGTGTATAAGCAGCACAACTGTGTTCATTATGTGTATAAGGGGCACTACTGTGTGATTTAATATGAATCAAGGGGCACTACATCCGGTGTAATGTGTCCCTTTATGGGAGGTAGAGCACAAATTTCCTGACACTGGTCTAGGCTCTGCCCAATTCGGGGGGGGAGGGGGGGGTGCATGCCGTTGTTAGGGAAGGGAGTTCCACCACTTCTCCAGGACCACTTTAAGCCCTGGTGTGTGGCATAAAGTTTTTTAAGCATTACAGTGTGTGGCATTATGCCTACTAGACATTACGGTGTGGGGCATAATGAGTAATAGGCATTACTATAAGAAGGAAAAATTACTGGGGGGGGGGGGGGGTGTCAGAATCATACTGTTGCTCCGGGCACCATGTCACCTAGCTACTTTTCTGAGTCCATCATTGGCTAATATGCGAGCTGAATACTGATTCACTGAATACACCAAAAACTCAGTGAATTAGCAGATACCAGCGAAGTAAATTCTGCAAAAAATGTTAAGTACCGCTGCTTCTGAGTACAATAGGTCAGTACAGAACCCACTATCTATTAAATGCTTCTGAGAAAAGTATGAGTAATGAATATACAATGTGTGTCTCTCTATTGACATTTAAATGAAAAAGCCAAATTCATGCTGAAGTAAACAGCTTTGTTTACAATGGTCGTATTGATCTTCTTGTGACTTTATTTTGTGACTTTTCATGCAATGATTTAGCTGTAAAACAGGCTGGATCTGAACACTTAAATAACTAAATGATAACATAATTCAGTTCAGTGAACCCCCATTATAATTGTACGTTTTCTATCAATACTGGGGCTCATGCTGAGTTGAATGTAGGCCTGTTGGTGGGGCGCACGCGCTATAGCACTGGGCATGCTGTGTAATTGAGTTTGCATCTGCAATTACTGTATGACAGGATTGGTATAACTGAGCTTTAATACATACTTGCCTACTTTTAAAGTCTCCTCCCTGGGAGAACCCTGGAGAGCAGACTGTTAGCAGCATTCCTGGGGGTGGGGCCTGATGTACTCATCATCAAGCCACGCCCCCAGTAATGCAAAGCCCGCAATCCACGGGTCTACAAGGAGGAGGCAACTAACTCTGCCACTGGGGAGATGCGTACAGAGGGGGGGGGGGGGGGGGGGTGGTGTTGTCTGGCAGGGGGGGGGGGGTGTTGTCTGTAAATGTATGGCCAGCTTTACCCTAACTGTGGTCTAGCTGGCCATACATCTACAGATTTATTGTCTGATCTGGCTGGTTGGAACAAAAACCTGGTAAAATCTGAATGACAGTTTTTGGCAGTTTTCCAGCATGTCAAAGCAAATGGTCAACTGTCATTTCCTCTCATCCAGTACCAGGATTTTGTTCCAACCAGCCAGATCTGACAATCATCTGTGAATGTATGGCCAGCTTAACACTAACTGTAGACCAACCCTGTTGGTTCCTGTCAACCTTAAAAATGTTGAATTTCTGAATATGAACATTATGTCAATGTCGACATTGTGAATGTCAACATGTTATCTGCTGACATTCTAAATGCGTCAACTGAGCTCCCATCAGGAATCTCAGTTGACGCATTTAGGAAAATTAAGTAAAAGGACAGGGTAACATATTGAGGATAGTCCCAGGATATGGGTGCATCTAGGGGGCTCCTGTTATAACACTCAGGGCAGGTTTTGGCTAGGAATTGGCCTTCTGCATACACCACTAGTGAAAAAAGTTTCAATAGTAACGAAAGTTTCATTTTCATGTATTCTTTAGCTGTCGCTGTAATGGATTGTTAGAGCTCATTCTGACGTTCCTCCAACCTTCTACTTCCTAGAAAGTACATAGGCCTGTTTGCATGGTGTAGTTAAGTTACACAACTGTTACTTCTATTGTTTCTTTTGATAGATGTTTCAAAGCATTGTTTCCAAGCAACCATTCAGAATTCTCTTGTATTAATGTCAGCCTGGCTCACGATTCACGGGAATAAAGCACCACATAAGCCTTAAACAAGTGCAGTGACACCAGAAGAATTGAGTAAACGTATCAATTGAATTATTTTTTCCATCTTCGATCCTGTCATACGGTTCATTGTTATTATTTTTCTTACCTCCTACCATTATATTCTAAGTCATCAATATGTATTAATCAACGTTTTGTTAAGTTTCCTAAGGGGCTAATTCAGCAGGGATTGCACAAGTGATTCACTGCGCAGTATCCCGATGTTCGGGAAATATGTGCATGTGCGATCGCAGTGAACATTCTTCCAGAATGACAAGCAGGGGCATTTGCTGGGGGCATGTTACCCGGTCCCAGGCATGGCGAGCGCAAGGACTGTGTCATGCTCGCAGTTTCTATGGCATAGCAAGCCTCTGCGAGTAGCTTATATGCAATGCCTGCTGAATCAAGCCCTGTTTTTACTATTACTCACACACACACACACACACACACACACACAGTACTACCCCTTCCCAATGACAGTTTATTGTAGTACTGAAGGACCTACCAAACAAACATTTAAGATGGAGTTCACACTTGCCTTAATAGGGTTGGTTCAAGTATTCATGGTGCAACTGATGGCGGCCTCTAAAGAAGCACCAGCTGGTATTTCAATATGTATCGGACACATGGATGTACACCAGGGAAGGCCTTTGTAGCTGCATTTGTATAAACAGGGGCGCTTTAGTAGAGGAGGATGCCAGTGTGCAGACTCCTCCGCCTGGGCCCCCTCCTCTCTGCTGGCTCTGCTCCAATAGAATCTGAGCACTAGAGAGCTCAGACTTTAATGCACTCGCACAGATCTCTGAAAAAATGGCGCGGCTACAAATGATGTAGGGCATGCTGGGATGTGTAGTTCAACAGCAGTTGGAGTGTCAAGGTTAGCCATCACTGGTTTAGACAGACAGGGGTGACACAGAAGGGGTAGCAGTGAGTATAAACAAAAGGTAAGGATGAGAGATGGTTGGGTTTTATGCAATAGGGTGGGAAGATGATCAGCTTAGTCTTGGATATTGAAAAAAATGCACTGGGTCATCCAAGAGTAGATAGCAGAGAGACAGTTGGAAATATGAGTGAGGATAGAGGGAGGGAATCAGGAGAGGAAGATGGAAGATGCCAGTATCATCAGTGTAGACATGTACAGATAGAGAAGAAGAGGACCAAGAATAAATTCTTGGGGGACACCTACTATCAATGGAAGAACAGGAGAGGTGAAGTCATTAGAGGTACAGCTGTGCATTTTCAAAACAGACAGTGCAAATACAAGCATAAACAGTGATATTCAATGTTTTAGCAGATGTAAAAATGGTGATATTATGGATGAAAAGCCAGATTAAGCAGCCAGGAGTAGTATGTTGTGAGAATGAAATGAGCTAACTCAAAGCAGTACTTAGGTTTTCAGAGTTGCTGTTGTTTTCTGTCCTTCTGTTTTACTTTGGTGTAACGCCGGTATAATGCTGCAGTTATGTTAATATTATGCCGACCATGGTATTCCAAGATACCAAGTTGGTTGTCTGTTTCTGTCCAGTTTAAGTCCAGGCTAAGTCCAGGCTGAAGTTATGTAGCTGTTTTCTCCCTACTTAAATCACTTTCTACTTTAAAATCTGAAAAAATATCAATAGTCAGCCTTCTATCCTCAATAAGTACTAAAAGCTGTTTGTAAGTTCATTGATTGAGACCCCACCCAGCCAGTGCTCCTCTCCCACAAGCAATAAAACTAAGATAAACAAATGGTGAGAGGTTACATACCATCCCAGACACTAACGAATTCTAAGTCACTTTCAAATCTTACAAAAATATTTGCACAATTACATAAATATAGAAAATTGCAGTATGCAAAACAACTAGTTCAATACCGTCAGGGGGTTCAACAGACACAGACATGCAACAAAAAGCTATTGACTATGTTTGCCAACCCCCACCCTTTTTGTATGATATTTTGGGGGATTTCCATGCGTCTCTCCTCGATCTTTTTGCAGCTTAGAAACACCATCCAAGGGAATGACACCAAAACTGTAGAGCAGCCCTTCTAAATGCGGTCAGCTCCTCAGATGTCACCCGGTGCGGCCCATAACCCCTGTAGTGACGTCACTGTACAAAATTACACCACAAAGTTATAATATCTAGGAATCAACGTTTCGATCCTACACAAATCATCATCCGGATCAGTTCCAACTTAAATCAAACCAACATCAGGGCAGCCATCCACTCTGGTTCACTCATGCCCATGTGCAAACCCCCACCATCAGCCAGGGGAACGACTCCGAGAAGGTCCAAATTGTCCCCTTTGTTAGGTGCTGCAGATCCCTTCTGTCATCATATAAATAAACCATAATAATGATAATAATAATAATAATAACAACAATAGTTCTCTGTTCACACTTTAAGCAGGGTTGCCGACTTTGAGGCCACACCCACTTGTGCCCCACCCCCTACCCAGGTGGTAGGGGGTGGGGCACAAGTGGGTGTGGCCTTTGGACGAGTGGAAATGGACATTACTATTGCATCATTGGGCGGTATTCAATGTGGATTTTGGCGATGTGCAGCGAATCCTGTTTAGGATTCGCTGCACATTCGCCACTGGTCGCCGCGTTCCGGAGCCTCGCCGGCTCCGGTATTCAACGATTCAGGGGCTCGCTGCCCCTGACCGGCGAATTTGAGCTCCTGCGGCGAACGCCGCAGGGAGCCTGAGGACGGTGGCAGGCAGGGAGATGGAAGTCTCCCTGCCTGCCCCAGAACGTTTGTGGGGGGGAGGTGGGCTCTCCGGGTGCCAGGCAGCACAGGCTGCCCCCCGGGGGTGCCAGTAGGGGACCACGTATATTCACTACACCCGATCATGAATATGTAATGATCGGGTGAAGTGAATATATGAATATCTAATGAGCGGCTCGGCTCCGGCCCCCTGCTGGCTGCTCTGTGTAAAAAATATATATATATATATATATATATATTTTTTTTTTTTATTAAATATATATTCATGTGCTTACAGCACATGAATAAAAATAGCATGCCCCTCCTCAGAATAAAATTCCAGATTTTTTGACACCAATTGTAAAAAACAAAACACTTTATTTTAAAAGTTCACATTCCACTTCACCATAAAAAGATAGCGATTGCTACTCGGTGAATCATGGCGAAAAAAACCTTGAAATGTATTCGCCATCTGGTCACTGAATAGGGTGATTCACCGTTTTAGTCAGAAATTCGCCTTACAGCACAAAATCGCCATAAAAACCTGGCGAATCAGCCTCATTGAATACCGCCCATTGTCTCCCGCTGTGTAATGCCGGTATTACAGGCATTACACAGGGGTGTGTGTATGTGTGTGGGGGGGAGGGGTCCCCACAGGGGGCGGGGCCTGCAGGAGGCTTGGGGGGGGGATATAGGCAAGTATGACTTTAAGTTGTAGGATTTAACAATTAGAAGTGGACAACTAAGATTATTATAAAGATGTTTAGTAGCATGTACATCATCAGACTTCTGTATGGAGTTCATTACTGTTTA